>NC_057412.1:48305237-48355911 GCF_019320065.1 Cervus canadensis
ATTGCATTGAATCTATAGACTGCTTTTGGTAGAATAGCCATTTTGACAATATTGATTCTTCCAATCCATGAACACGGTATGTTTCTCCATCTGTTTGTGTCCTCTTTGATTTCTTTCATCAGTGTTTTATAGTTTTCTATGTATAGGTCCTTTGTTTCTTTAGGTAGATATACTCCTAAGTATTTTATTCTTTTTTTTGCAATGGTGAATGGTATTGTTTCCTTAATTTCTCTTTCTGTTTTTTCATTGTTAGTATATAGGAATGCAAGGGATTTCTGTGTGTTAATTTTATATCCTGCAAACTTTACTATAGTTTATGATTAGCTCTAGTAATTTTCTGGTAGAGTCTTTAGGGTTTTCTATGTAGAGGATCATGTCATCTGCAAACAGCGAGAGTTTCACTTCTTCTTTTCCGATCTGGATTCCTTTTACTTCTTTTTCTGCTCTGATTGCTGTGGCCAACACTTCCAACACTATGTTGAATAGTAGTGGTGAGAGTGGGCACCCTTGTCTTGTTCTTGATTTCAGGGGAAATGCTTTCAATTTTTCACCATTGAGGGTAATGCTTGCTGTGGGTTTGTCACATATAGCTTTTATTATGTTGAGGTATGTTCCTTCTATTCCTGCTTTCTGGAGAGTTTTAATTATAAAAGGATGTTGAATTTTGTCAAAGGCTCTCTCTGCATCTATTGAGATAATCATATGGTTTTTATCTTTCAATTTGTTAATGTGGTGTATTACATTGATTGATTTGCGGATATTGAAGAATCCTTGCATTCCTGGGATAAAGCCCACTTGGTCGTGGTGTATGATTTTTTTTATATGTTGTTGGATTCTGTTTGCTAGAAATTTTGTTAGGATTTTTGCATCTATGTTCATCAGTGTATTGGCCTGTAGTTTTCCTTTTTTTGTGGCATCTTTGTCTGGTTTTGGAATTAGGGTGATTGTGGCCTCATAGAATGAGTTTGGAAGCTTACCTTCATCTGCAATTTCTGGAAGAGTTTGAGTAAGATAGGTGTTAGCTCTTCTCTAAATTTTTGGTAGAATTCAGCTGTGAAGCCATCTGGTCCTGGGCTTTTGTTTGCTGGAAGATTTTTGATTACAGTTTCGATTTCCTTGCTTGTGATGGGTCTGTTAAGATCTTCTAATTCTTCCTGGTTCAGTTTTGGAAAGTTATCTTTTTACACAGAAATTTGTCCATTTCATCCAAGTTGTCCATTTTATTGGCATAGAGTGCTGGTGTAGTCTCTTATGACTTTGTATTTCAGTGTTGTCTGTTGTGATCTCTCCATTTTCATTTCTAATTTTGTTATTTGGTTCTTCTCTCTTTGTTTCTTAATGAGTCTTGCTAATGGTTTGTCAATTTTGTTTATTTTTTCAAAAAACCAGCTTTTAGCTTTGTTGATTTTTGCTATGGTCTCTTTAGTTTCTTTTGCATTTATTTCTGCCCTGATTTTTAAGATTTCTTTCCTTCTGCTAACCCTGGGGTTCTTCATTTCTTCCCTCTCTAATTGCTTTTGGTGTAGAGTTAGGTTATTTATTTGGCTTTTTTCTTGTTTTTTGATGTAAGCCTGTAATGTTATGAACCTTCCCCTTAGCACTGCTTTTACAGTGTCCCATAGGTTTTTGGGTTGTTGTGTTTTCATTTTCATTCATTTCTATGCATATTTTGATTTCTTTTTTGATTTCTTCTATGATTTGTTGGTTATTCAGAAGCGTGTTATTTAGCCTCCATATGTTTGAAGTTTTAACAATTTTTTTCCTGTAATTGAGATCTAATCTTACTGCACTGTGGTCAGAAAAGATAACTGGAATGATTTCAATTTTTTTGAATTTTCCAAGACCAGATTTATGGCCCAGGATGTGATCTATTCTGGAGAATGTTCCGTGTGCACTTGAGAAAAAGGTGAAGTTGATTGTTTTGGGGTGAAATGTCCTATAGATATCAATTAGGTCTAGCTGGTCCATTGTGTCATTTAAGGTTTGTGTTTCCTTGTTAATTTTCTGTTTCGTTGATCTATCCATAGTTGTGAGTGGGGTATTAAAGTCTCCCACTATTATTGTGTTACTATTAATTTCCTCTTTCATACTCGTTAGCGTTTGCCGTACATATTGTGGTGCTCCTATGTTGGGTGCATATATATTTATAATTGTTATATCTTCTTCTTGGATTGATCCTTTGATCATTATGTAGTGTCCTTTTTTGTCTCTTTTCACATCCTTTATTTGAAAGTCTATTTTATCTGATATGAGTATTGCGACTCCTGCTTTCTTTTGGTCTCCGTTTGCATGAAATATTTTTTTCCAGCCCTTCACTTTTAGTCTGTATGTGTCTCTTGTTTTGAGGTGGGTCTCTTGTAGACAGCATATATAGGGGTCTTGTTTTTGTATCCATTCATCCAATCTTTGTCTTTTGGTTGGGGCATTCAACCCATTTACATTTAGGGTAATTATTGATAGGTGTGGTCCCGTTGCCATTTACTTTGTTGTTTTGGGTTCACGTTTATACAACCTTTCTGTATTTCCTGTCTAGAGAAGATCCTTTAGCATTTGTTGAAGAGCTGGTTTGGTGGTGCTGAATTCTCTCAGCTTTTGTTTATCTGTAAAGCTTTTGAATTCTCCTTCATATCTGAATGAGATCCTTGCTGGATACAGTAATCTAGGTTGTAGGTTATTCTCTTTCATTACTTTCAGGACGTCCTGCCATTCCCTTCTGGCCTGGAGGGTTTCTATTGATAGGTCAGCTGTTATCCTTATGGGAATCCCTTTGTGTGTTATTTGTTGTTTTTCCCTTGCTGCTTTTAATATTTGTTCTTTGTGTTTGATCTTTGTTAGTTTGATTAATATGTGTCTTGGGGTGTTTCACCTTGGGTTTATCCTGTTTGGGACTCTCTGGGTTTCTTGGACTTGGGTGGCTATTTCCTTCCCCATTTTAGGGAAGTTTTCAGCTATTATCTCCTCGAGTATTTTCTCATGGCCTTTCTTTTTGTCTTCTTCTTCTGGGACTCCGATGATTCGAATGTTGGGGCGTTTCACATTGTCCCAGAGGTCCCTGAGGTTGTCCTCATTTCTTTTGATCTTTTTTTCTTTTTTCCTCTCTGCTTCATTTATTTCCACCATTTTATCTTCTACCTCACTTATCCTATCTTCTGCCTCCGTTATTCTACTCTTGGTTCCCTCCAAAGTGTTTTTGATCTCATTCATTGCATTACTCATTTTTAATTGAGTCTTTTTTATTTCTTCTAGGTCTTTATTAAACAATTCTTGTATCTTTTCAATCTTTGTTTCCAGGCTATTTATCTGTAACTCCATTTTGTTTTCAAGATTTTGGATCATTTTTATTATCATTATTCTAAATTCTTTTTCAGGTAGATTCCTATCTCCTTCCTCTTTTGTTTGATCTTGGTGGGCATTTTTTCATGTTCCTTTACCTGGTTGGTATTTCTGTTGCCTTTTCATCTTGTTTAGATTGCTGTATCTGGAGTGGGCTTTCTGTATTCTGGAGGTCTGTGGTTCCTTTTTATTGTGGGGATTACCCAGTGGGTGGGGTTAGACGATTGGCTTGGTCAAGATTTCCGGTTAGGGAGCTTGCATCAGTGTTCTGGTGCGTGGAACTTGATTTCTTCTTCTCTTTGGAGAGCAATGGAGTGCCAGTAATGGAGTTTTGAGATGGGTCTATGTGTAGGTGTGTCTTTGGGCGAGCCTGTATGTTTGATGTTGCAGGGCTTGTTCCCTGTGTTGCTGGAGAATTTTGCGTGGTATGTCTTTGCTCTAAAACTTATTGGCTCGTTGGGTGGTGGTTGGGTTCAGTTTTAGGTATGGAGGCTTTTGGGACCGGTCACTTATTACTTAAAGTTCCATGTAGTCAGGAGTTCTCGGTGTTCCAGGTTTTGGGCTTAAGTCTCCTGCCTCTGGATTTTCAGTTTTATTCTCTGTGTCTCAGGCTTCTCCAACTATACAGCACTGATAATAAAACTTCTAAGTTAATGGTGAAAAGATTCTCCCCTGTGAGGGACACCCAGAGAGGTTCACAGAGTTACATGAAGAAGAGGAGAGGGAGGAGGGAGATAGAGATGAGCAGGAGGAGAAAAGGGGGACTCAAGAGGAGAGAGACAGATCTACGCAGTTGTCTGTTCCCAGAGTGTTCTCCGTAGCCCAGACACCCACAGAGATTCACAGAATTGGATTGGGAAGAGAAGGGGAAAGGAGGAAATAGAGGGGTTCTGAGGTAGAAAACAGAGAGGTCAAATTGGGAGAGAATATCTCGGTTTAAAAAATAGGGCTTCTCTTCTTTTTTTTTTTTGTAAGGTTATAGTGTATTGGAAAATGAAAATTAAGGAGTAGTAGAGGAGTACTAGAGGACTTTACAAGGATAAGAGAAAAAGAAAAATGAAATAGAAGAGAAAAAGAAGAGAAAGGAAAGAAAAAAAAAAAAAAAAAAAAAAAAAAAAAAAAAAAAAGAAAAAAAAATTTTTTTCCCCCTAATTAAAAAATCGTAAAAGTCTGTGGAAATGAAAGTTAAGGAGTAATGGGGGAGTAATAGGGGATTTTAAAGGAAAATAAAAGAGAAGAAAGAAAAAAGAAAAAATAAAAAAAATTAAAAAATTTAAAAAAAGAGAAAAAAGTAAAATTATATCTAGGAGTTTCTCTGGAGCTGTTGCAGTCAGTGTGGGTTCGGCTCAGTTTCAGATAGTTCCTCGTTCCAGCTTACGCTTCTCGATACCTACAGGCCCCTCCGGTGTAGTCGGTGTTTCCTAGAGGGATTTTAATCTGTTGCACCAGTCCCTTCTGAAGCGATTCCCTTTGTTTATTTGGCTTCTGTTTGCCGGTCTCTTCAGAGCCTCATTTCCGCCCTGACACAGGCGGGCGGAGGTGGACTCTTATTCAGGTAGCTAGTTCCGTCGCTCTGCGGGGCAGGGAGGGGCTGGCAGGGGCTGGCACTGCAGGGAGGGGCTGGCGCTGCCGGGAGGGGCTGACGCTATGGGGACAGGCTTGCGCCGCGGGGATGGGCTGGGGCTGCCGGGAGGGGCTGACGCTGCTTTCTCCGTCTGCGCTGCTCAGGCTCCCGGCTGTTCTATATGGAGCGCGCCCCGCACTGCGCGAGGTTCCAGCCCTCGGGTGTTCCACAAAAGCGCGGAACGAAAAGCTGCGCCCGCTCTCAGTGCCTTCCCCGTCAGAGCGGTCCAGGCAGCCAGGGGCTTGGTGGGCGCACTCTACCCAGGTGTGGCGCGCCCCCTCCCTTCCGCGGACCCAGTCTCAGTTTCCGCTGGCGCCAGTCGGGTGCGTGCGCCTTCCGCCCTCTGCGTCCCCAGCCCCAGTCCCCGCCCGCGCCGGTCGGGTGCCTGCGCCCTGTGTCTCGCTGCGACCTTCCCCTCCCCCCTGCCTCCTGCCTCCGGCGGGGCTGGGCCGGTCCACAGCCTGCGAGCTCCTCTCTGGACCCTCTCGGTCTCTTTGTTCTGCGAGTGGCCGGCAGTGTGTTCGGGCCGGTTAATTTACTCTCTCGCTTTTGGTCTCCCACAGTTCAATTGGCACCTCACAGAAGCTCCCTCCGATTGTCCTCAGGGCACTCAGGCCCGGACCCTACCCCAAGCAATGCCGCCTAAGAGCTCCCGGGACGGATCTCCGTCCTTAGCTCTTTTGTCTCACTTTTTATCTTTTATATTTTGTCCTACCTCCTTTCGAAGACAATGGGCTGCTTTTCTGGGCGCCTGATGACCTCAGCTAGCGATCCGAAGTTGTTTTGCGAAGTTTGCTCTGTGTTCAGTTATTCTTTTGATGAATTTGTAGGAGAGAAAGTGGTCTCCCCGTCCTACTCCTCCGCCATCTTGGCTCCTCCCCTGCTCAGCCTTCTTTAAAGTCCAACTCTCACATCCATACATGACTACTGGAAAAATCATAGCTTTGACTAGATGGACCTTTGTTGGCAAAGTAATGTCTCTGCTTTTTAATATGCTGTCTAGGTTGGTCATAGCTTTTCCTCCAAGGAGCAAGAGTCGTTTAATTTCATGGCTACAGTCACCATCTGCAGTGATTTTGGAGCCCCCAAAAATAAAGTCTCTCACTGTTTCCATAGTTTCCCCATCTATTTGCCATGAAGTGATGGGACCAGATGTCATGATCTTAGTTTTTTAAATGTTGAGTTTTAAGTCAGCTTTTTCAATTTCCTCTTTCACTTTCAAGAGGTTTTTTAGTTCCTCTTTGCTTTCTGCCATAAGGGTGGTATCATCTGCATATCTGAGGTTACTCATATTTCTCTCAGCAATCTTGATTCCAGCTTGTGCTTCATCCAGCCCAGTGTTTTGCATGATATACTCTGCATATATGTTAAATAAGCAGGGTGACAATATACAGCCTTGACATACTCCTTTCCCAATTTGGAACCAGTCAGTTGTTCCATGTTTGGTTCTAACTGTTGCTTCTTGACCTGCATACAGATTTCTCAGGAGGCAAGTAAGGTGGTCTGATATTCCCATCTCTTGAAGAATTTTCCATAGTTTGTTATACCCACACAGCCAAAGGCTTTATTGTAGTCAATGAAGCAGAAGTAGATGTTTTTCTGGAATTCTCTTGCTTTTTCTGTGATCCAACGATGTTGGCAATTTGATCTGTGATTTCTCTGCCTTTTCTAAATCCATCTTGTACATCTGGAATTTTTCGGTTCTCATACTGTTGAAGCCTAGCTTGGAGGATTTTTGAGCATTACCTTGCTAGCACATGAAATGAGTGCAATTGTATGGTAGTTTGAACATTCTGTGGCATTGCCCTTCTTCGGGATTGCAATGAAAACTGACCTTTTCCAGCCCTGTGGTCACTGATGAGTTTTCCAAATATGCTGGGATATTGAGAAATCATCGGAAAAGGCCCTGATGCTGGGAAAGATCAAAGGCAGGAGGAGAAGGGGATGACAGAGGATGAGATGGTTGGATGGCATCACCCATTCAATGAACATGAGTTTGAGCAAGCTCTGGGAGTTGGGGATGGGCAGGGAAGCCTGGCATGCTGTAGTTATGGGATTGCATAGGATTGCAAAGAATCGGGCACTCCTGAGTGACTGAACTGAACTGAGTGCAGCACTCTGACAGCACCATCTTTCAGGATTTGAAATAGCTCACCTGGAATCCATCACCTCCACTAGCTTTGTCTGTAGTAACGCTTCCTGAGGCCCCCTTGACTTTGCACTCCAGGATGTCTCACTCTAGGTGAGTGATCACACCATCGTGATTATCCAGGTCACTAAGCTCTTCTTTGTATAGTCCTGTGTATTCTTGCCACCTCTTCTTAGTATCTTCTGCTTCTGTTAGGGTCATGCCATTTCTGTCCTTTATTGTGCCCATCTTGACATGAAATTTTCCTTTGGCATCTCTAATTTTCTTGAAGAGATCACTAGCCTTTCCCATTCTATTGTTTTCCTCTATTTCTTTGCATTGTTCACTTAGGAAGGCTTTCTCATTTCTCCTTGCTATTCTTTCAAACTCTGCATTCAGATGAGTATATCTTTCCTTTTCTCCTTTGCCTTTCACTTCTTTTCTTTTCTCAGCTGTTTGTAAGCCTTCCTCCAAGAACCATTTTGCCTTTTTGTGCTTCTTTTTCTTAGGGATGGTTTTGATCATTGCCTCCTGTACAGTATTATGAACTTCTGTCCATAGACAGAGTGCCTGAAGAACTTACAGATCTTCCCTTGAATCTATTTGTCACTTCCACTCTATAATCATAAGAGATTTAATTTAGGTTATATCTGAGTGGCCTGGGCTTCCCTGGTAGCTCAGCCGGTAAAGAATCTACCTGTAATGCAGGAGACCCTGGTTTGATTACTGGGTCGCTAAGATCTGCTGGAGAAGAGACTGGCCACCCACTCCAGTATTCTTGGGCTTCCCTGGTAGCTCAGACAGTAAAGAATCTGCCTGCAATCTGGGAGACCTGGGTTCGATCCCTGGTTTGGGAAGGTCCCCTGGAGTGCATGGCAACTGACTCCAGTATTCTTAGTGGTTTTCCCTACTTTCTTCAATTTAAGTCTGAATTTTGCAATAAGAAGTTCATGTCTGTATAGGTCTAAAATCCAGGAGTTGGTGATGGACAGGGAAACCTGGCTTGCTGCAGTCCATGGGGTCGCAAAGAGTTGGACATTGACTGAGGGGCTGAACTGAAAGTACTAGTTGATGATAATTAATGATGGAGTTAGAGATTTTAGAAATTAAGCCAACAAGTGGATATATAAGTAGCAGTAAGGAAACAAGGGGATATCTTCCTGTCCCAGTCATTGAGATAGGTACTTTTTTATGTAAATATACTTTTAAAAAATTACATAAATATAAAATTACATTTAAATTACATAAATATATTTTGCATAAATATACTTTTATGCATATTTACATATATACATAAAGGTACATTATCATTTTACATAAATAATATGTCAGTTTATCAAAAGAATCCTGATGAGTCATGTCCTTGAGAGGGTAGGGTGGCCTGTAACCCAAGGAGGTTGCTTCTTGTGAAAAGTGTTAGCTTTAACTGTAGCCAGCTTGGAATTTAGTCCTTATTGGAGCAGGATTTTTCTTAAGCCCTCATTATAAAGTAGAGTAGAGATGGTTCTGTTTCAAAGCTTTTTGGAGAGGGTATAGCTATGTGTCATCAATAGCCACGGGAAGATAAATCTTAACTAAAAGGTCTACTTTCATTCATATGGTCTCCTAAATATGCCTCACAGGATGGCTTTACTATAAAATGCATCCATAGATTACAGGGTAAATAAACCTGTTCTGTGGAGTTCCTTTGTTATTGACCAATTATGTTGGCCACTGTGCAGAAAACAATGACTTGACTTTTCTAGTATTCAGTCTAATTGCTGGAAATAAATAATTACTCTAATTATTTTTTCCCAGAATGTTTTTCTTTGTATTATACCAACTCATGTTCATTGTAAACAGTTAGAAAATAGACATGAGAAAAAAAAGTCATTCATAACCCTGTCCTGTAAAGCAACAATACTAGCGTTTTATTCAGGTTGTCAAATGTTTTCTACTCACATATATTCTGTGTCTGTGTATATGTTTAACTAAGACGTCAGCTGTGCTGACCCTGCCTCTTATGATCTACATCAGATTAGCCTCTGCTGCTACTGCACCCCTAGGTCATGGAGGAAGTTCACGGCGTGTCCTGAGATCTCTGGGGTCGCTCCGGGACTTGGTCAGCCTTGGTTATACTTTCTTTCTCCATCTTGTAGATTTTCCCATCTTCACTGGGCATACAGCCTCTTTTCCTCTTTCTCCAGAAGACACACAGGGTCACTCACCAGGCAGCCCCAAGTCCTCTGACCTCAGACCACCTCATTAATATTTTGCTTTCTCTGTTTCCTAGCATTTTTCTTCTGCACACCTCCCACACCAAAAACTCCTGTTTCTTACTCACCATGCCATAGGAAAAGGCCTTGATAAGATGGTTACATGTGGGATTTAAGAGCCGAGGACCTGGATGGGAAGATAGCAAAGTCCCTAAAGGAATTCTAGTGATAGTTAATAAAATACTTTAGAAAACCCCCTCATATGATGTATCAGTAATTGACTTTAAAATAAAGAGTGGGACCATGCTATGGTTACCTTGAAACCACACATACACGCATCTGTGTTCACAGATTTCAGCACATTTGGCCTTTTTATAACCATCAGATTTCTTTTTCTAGTTGTCCATTGTGGCACTCACAGTCTCTGTCTTGTCTGAATTCTGCTGCACGTACTGTGGCAGCCGTGAGAACCCTCAGGTCTCGTCCTGGTGGGGGGTCGTGATTGCCCGGCGGTGCCAGCTGCTGCCCCTCTGGATCTGCCGCCTCATTTGTACTGACGTCATGCTTCCCCTGGCTGCTCCCAGTCACGGAGCACAGCTGGGGTTATTAACACAGACACGGGTGACTTCCCAGGTGGATGGCTAGCATAAGAACTTCGCATCAGACTGGTTAATATTCAAGGCTTTCTTGGAACCCCACTGTAATCGGAAACTTTTCCCACCCAGCCCGCCTTCCCTCTCTTCTGCACAAGTGTCAGAACTTCATCATCATCGGGTCTCCTCTTCCTTCTCCAGCTCTCCTCGCTTTGCCTTCGTGGGTGGGCCCCCCAAGTAAATCTGTAATAATCCTCTTTTGGCATCTGCTTCTTAGAAGTCCTCAAACTCATACAGATATTTAGCAAATGACCATAAAGAATCACAAAACCTGTTCCTGCAAGTCTGGTGAAGTACTGGAGCTCTGGTCCTGTAGGTATGCAAAGTCTCTTGCCTGACATGTTCATCAGAGGCAGACACTGAAAAATTCTAGTGCTAACTGCTCTTGTAGGCATAGGCTTCTGTTACCCTCCTGTTTATGCAACAGCAGATATTCTTGTACCTTTCACCAATTCTTTCACCAATGAATAAATATCTTTAGCATCTCTCATGTTGGCATGTCCTGTAGTGCAGATGGAGTTAGTTATCGTTGAGGCACTGGCAGTAGCTGCTTCTGATGCACAGGCACCCGGAGTGCCTGCATTGAACAGGGGGTTCCTCAAATTATTAACGAACCATCCCTGGGGAGTAGATTAAAACCAATGCATGCACATAGTATATGGTCTATGCTTAATTATTTTAAACAGTGTACTCAGTCATGTCCAATTCTTTGCAGCCCCACAGACTATCACCCGCCAGGTTCCTCTGTACATTGGATTCTTCAGGCAAGAATACTGGAGTAGGCTGCCATTTCCTACTCCAAGGCATCTTTCCAACCCAGGGATCAAACCGCTTTTCTTGTCTCTCCTGCATTGGCAGGCGGATTCTTTACCACTAGCACCACTTGGGAAGCCCACATGCTTAATTATTTTAAACTAATCACAGTGTAATGTAATCTTTACCCATGTCAGTGTGTCTGTAAATGCATCATATTTAATGACTGCATGGTGGTGAATTGCACAAATATCCCACTTATTTTAATCAGTTCTACAAGAGTTGGTGTTTTGGATTCCTCATTTTCAACTGTTAGTTTCTCATTTAGCAAAGCCTTTGTGTATACCTTGGAACATAGTCCACCTTTTCACAGAATATTTTTGGAAGTAGAATTATTGGGTCAAAAAACACATACAGCTTTCAGATTTTTGATATTCATTGCCAAACAGTCATCCAGAAAGTGCTTTCTAATTTATAGTCCCGCCATTACTGTGTGAGTAGACTTATTTCTTTATCCTTTCTTCTCTGTGTGTATAAAGTAAATGTTTAATCTGAAAAATAGCAGCAACAAAACACCTCTGAATCTTCCACCCGGATTACAAATTAGAATTTAAAGTGCTCCTGTGTTTGTCATGTTGAAACCTTTTGAAACCTTCCTCACCATGCCTCCCCTTCCCACATGGGGCAAATACAAAGCTAGTTGTGTGAGAGAATCCAAGGCAAGATAAACCCAGTAGTCTCTCGCTCTTAGACTTCAGCTTCCTGGGAGTTTACAAGAGCACCTTCTGGGTTAGGCAGTGGGAGAAGGCCATGCATGAGTTCTGGGAAATCTGAGGCTCACCACAGTCTGTGAATTTGGAAGGGCTGTAGTATAAAACAGGTGCTAGACATCTGACCTGTGGGAGTGAGGTGAATTGCCCTGGGTTTCTTGCTTCTCGGCTCACCATGGCCTTCTTTCAGCTCTCAGACCTAAGTAGAAGCAGGAAACTTCAGTGGGATGAAATACATGTCCACAGTCAATATAGGCAGCACGGCTGGGAGGAAAGAGCAGACTTATCAGCAAATTGTCAAGATCACCACATTCTTACCTTGCTCAGATTCTCCGGGGCATCTATCCAGGTGCCCTGGATAGATAATTTTTAAAGACTACACCAAAGCAGTAGGGATCGTGGCCATACATCCGGCAGCGTGTCTCTGTGGACTCTTGTCCCCCTGATTGTGCCCCAGTCTGATCTCGTTTCCAGCTAGCATTTTGGGGATGTCTGTTCACTGTCCTCCAGGGATTTCCTTCATCCCTCTTCTGTTTGGAACTCTCATTTGTTCTGTACTGTCTTGTTTTTTCTTGGTTTATACTTTCATTCTGATGGAACACATTTCCCGTAGCTTCTTGAGAAACAGAGTGGGTGGTAAATGTATTTTTTGAGACCATCGTTATACCCTCAGAAAGTTTCAGAGTTTATAATTACAGGTTACAAGTTATTTTCCTTTGTGATTCTGGACATAACTCCATTTTCTTTTTGCTTGCAGTGATGCTGTTGTGAAGTCCAAAGTCATTATAATTCCTTATCGCTCTGATCAGCTTTTTCTCCCTAGAAGTTGATAGCATCCTCTTTTCCTCTAGTGTTTTGAAACTTGAGGTATCTTTGTGTAGGTGTTGAATACTGGACTGGGTTCCCATTTCCTTTTCCAATTTTCATCTACTACTTGTATTCAGTAAGATTTTTTTCAGTAAGAGCAGTTTACTTTCTACTGTTTTGAGAAAGTTTTTTTGTTGTTGTTGATTTACAATGTCTGGAGTAGGAAATGGCGAGCTACTCCAGCATTCTTGCTTGGAAAGTTTCATGGACAGAGGAGCCTGGTGGGCTACAGTCTCTACAGGATTGCAAAGAGTTGGACATGACTGAGCATGCACCCATCACTTATATATGGAATCTAAAAAATAAAACAAATGCATATAACAAAACAGAGAGACTCACAGATAGAACAAACTAGGGGTTACCAGCGAGGAGAGAGAGGGGAAACAGGGCAAGATAAGGGGTAGGGGATGAAGAGGGACTTACTGGGAAATTTCCATGAATAATTTTGGTTTGTTTTCTGTTTCCTCTTTTTCTTCCCCCATCAATTTTCTGGGGTTGTCATCTAGTTTTTCTTTTTCCTTTTCTGCCTTTCTGTCTTTTTGCTCTATTTTGTAGATTTCACCTACTTATTCTTCTAACCTAATGACTTCATTTCTGTTTTTGGTTCTAAGCTCTTGTCTGTTCTCCTAAATTTTTATGGCACCCTGTTCCTTTTTTGTGGCATTTTCTTATTTTTCTGAGGATGATGATAATTTTATTTCATTTGGTTTGTAGATTCCTCCCTATCCTGCATTACTTATTTACTTCAAGATGCCTTTTTATGATGGAGATCAGGTTTTGTTTTTAATTTCTGTCTTTCATGATGGAAGCTTTCCTCAGATATCAGGTGATACCTAAATTTCTGCTTAATGTTAAGAATGGAGGGATCTAAAAAGCTCATCTGAGTCTCTGAGTGCTTGAACTATGGGCCAAGCTTATCGACTGAGTTCACTATAGAATGATATAGATTGGGGGTGGGGAAGGATCTCTGTAGTCAGCGTTAGGCATACATTGGACACTTGATGCTAACCATTATGCAGCTCTAATTGTTGTAGAATCCAGGGTCACAAAACACAGCTCAGAGGACACTCCAGACCCTGCAGTACAGTCTGTTAGGCCAGCGGGCCCAAGGGGGATCGGTTCCCAACAACGGCCCTGATGGGTTCTGAGGACTTGGTTTTACACGCGCCCCCCCCCTCCCCCCCACACACACCTCCACTACAGGACTGGTTCAGTTCAGTTCAGTTGCTCAGTCGTGTCTGACTCTTTGCGACCCCATGAATTGCAGCATGCCAGGCCTCCCTGCCCATCACCAACTCCGGGAGCTTACTCAAACCCATGTCCATTGAGTCGATGATGCCATCCAACCAATTCATCCTCTGTCATCCTCTTCTCCTCCTGCCCTCAATCTTTCCCAGAATCAAGGACTTTTCAAATGAGTCAGCTCTTCACATCAGGTGGCCAAAGTATTGGAGTTTCAGCTTCAGCATCAGTCCTTCCAATGAACACCCAGGACTGATCTCCTTTGGGATGGACTGGTTGGATCTCCTTGCAGTCCAAGGGACTCTCAAGAGTCTTCTCCAACACCACAGTTCAAAAGCCTCAATTCTTCTGCGCTCAGCTTTCTTTACAGTCCAACTCTCACATCCATTAGTTTTACAACATGCAAATGTGGAATAATTAACAGTTACAACATGCAGGTGCAGGCACTATTATTAATCTGAGACAACCTGACCTCTACTTCCAATCTTTGTTTGCCATCTGTGAGGAGCGGGGTTCCTGGTTTTTCTTTAAGGATGGTTAGCAGGGTTCAGGCCCAGTTCACATCCTGCCGTAAGATGCCTGACAATCTTCCAGATGGACTCCCTCTTGCCCTCCTCCCAGCAGCCCCAACATAGTCTGTGCCAAGATAGATCATCCCTCCAGACATCTTGCTTTGATTTTCCCAGAGAACAAGCTTCCAGATTGCTCTTGGGAGGGGCTGTTGCTTAGCAAAGTGGAGTAGAGGAGAGAATCTGGAAGGTTTAACTTCTCAAATAGAGTAATAGGGTCTGACTCCATATATTTTTAAATTTCTGATTGCTGAGAGGTTTCAAACTCTAGTTTATTTCTTCCCCTTCTGCCCCCTATTTGGGCAAGCTGATAAAAAAAAAAGCCTAGGTACTCCTTTCCTTGCCACTAGAGGGAAGTTCAGATGACTCTAAGAGTGAATTCTTTCATAAACACCAAGGCCACTCACCCTCACTCTCAAGACACTCAAGCTAATTCCAGACCAGCTTGGGTGCTGTCCTGCTCTGCCCAGAAAGTTTCATGAGTGAGAAATATATGCATGGTATCAATTTAAACATCCCACCTGTTAACTGGGAGGCTGTCTTAGTGTACTTGGGTTGCTAAGATATATTACCATGGACTAGGTGGCTTAAATAGTGAACATTTATTTCTTATGAATTATTTCATAGAAAAAGCAAGAGAATTTCAGAAAAACATCTATTTCTGCTTCATTGACTATGCTAAAGCCTTTGACTGTGTGGATCACAACAAACTGTGGAAAATTCTTAAAGAGATGGGAATACCAGACCACCTGACCTGCCTCCTGAGAAACTGTATGCAGGTCAAGAAACAACAGTTAGAACTGGACATGGAACAATCGACTGGTTCCAAATTGGGAAAGGAGTACATTAAGGGTGCATACTCTCACCCTTGCTTATTTAACATATGTGCAGAGTACATCATGAGAAATGTTTGGCTGAATGAAGCACAAGCTGGAATCAATTGCCAGGAAAAATATCAATAACCTCAGATATTCAGATGACACCACCCTTATGGCAGACAGCAAAGAGGAACTAAAGAGCCTCTTGATGAAAGTGAAAGAGGAGAGTGAAAAAACTTGCTTAAAACTCAACATTCAAAAAACTAAAATCACGGCATCCAGTCCCATTACTTCATGGCAAGTAGATGAGGAAACAGTGGAAAGGGTGACAGACTTTATTTTCTTGAGCTCCAAAATCACTGCCCAAGGACAGTGACTGCAGACATGAAAATAAAAGACACTTGCTTCTTGGAAGAAAAGCTATGACAAACCTAAACAGCATATTAAAAAGCACAGACATTACCAATAAAGTTCATATAGTCAAGGCTATGGTTTTTCCAGTAGTCATGTATGGATGTGAGAGTTGGACCATAAAGAAGGCTAAGCATCAAAGAATTGATGGTTTTGAACTGTGGTGTTGGAGAAGACTCTTGAGAGTCCCTTGGACTGCAAGGAGATCCGACCAGTCCATCCTAAAGGAGATCAGTCCTGGGTGTTCATTGGAAGGACTGATGCTGAAGCTGAAACTCCAGTACTTTAGCCAGCTGATACAAAGAGCTAACTCATTGGAAAGACCCTGATGTTGAGAAAGATTGAGGGCAGGAGGAGAAGGGGACAACAGAGGATGAGATGGTTGGATGGCATCACCAACTCAATGGACATGAGTTTGAGCAAGCTCCAGGAGATGGTGATGGACAGGGAAGCCTGGCGTGCTGCAGTCCATGGGGTTGCAAAGAGTTGGACACAACTGAGTGACTGAACAGCAAGAAGGTGGTTTAAATAGTGAACATTTATTTCTTATGGTTCTGGAGGCTAGAAAGTCCAAGATCAAGGTTGTGCTTGCAGATCCAGCGTCTGGTGAGGGCCCACTTCCTAATTTGTAGCTGGCTGTCTTCTCACTATGTCCTTGCATGGTGGAGAGCAGAGGGAGAAACAAGCTGTCTTCTCATAAGGATGCTAATCCCATCTGGAGGGCCCTCTCTCCCAATATCATTTCATTGGGCATTAGGGTTTCAGCATATGAGTTTTGAGGGGATGCAAACATGTAGTCCATAACACAGGATACGGTCAAACTGCGTTGGATGACTACAGGAAATAGCTTTCACAGAAACTAGTCTTTCTTTTCCCATCAGTCTCAGAGATAGTGCCTATGCCTTTGGGTTGTGGTGTGGGTTGTAGTGCTGGGGAAGGCTCTTGAGAGTCCCTTGGACAGCAAGCAAATCAAACCAGTCAATCCTAAAGGAAGTCAACCCTGAGTATTCATTGGAGGGACTGATACTGAAGCTGAAGTTCCAATACTTTGGCCACCTGATGCAAAGAGCCAACTCATTAGAAAAGACCCTGATGCTGGGAAAGACTGAAGGCAAAAAGAGAAGAGGATGACAGGACGGGGTGATTGGATGGCATCATCAGCTCAATGGACATGAGTTTGAGCAAACTCTTGCAAATAGTGGAGGACAGGGAAGCCTGGCATGCTGCAATCCACAGGGTCACAGGACTAAACAACAACATGCAGTTAGGCACATTGAGGTGTAAATTGTCTGGCCTTCACACATTTCCAGTACTAGCTAGAGATTAGATTTCTTGGGTATTTTAAGTTAATACTTGTCCAACTTTCTCTAGCTTCCAAATTTGGTGACATTTTTCTCTCTCCTGTTTTTCTGATTTATATTTTACTCTTTAAAAAAAGTTCCTTCCCTAAGTTTTTATTGACCTAAGGAGGTAAAAAATAAAATTAGAAACATGTGTTCAACTGCTTTTTTAACCCAGAAATCCAGGGGAGCTCACTTCTTCAGACTTGTAGACAGGAGGCATTTTCTTTTCATTTGTTGCTGAATTCCTGAAATGTATTCTGCATTTAGCTCTAGTTGCTCTGATAACTCAGATTATTCATATTATTGGATTTTGATCAGGTCCTGTGTTCATATGATAAAAACCTAGAGTGTCATGATTTATGGCAGATTCTTAAATTCAGCCATTCAGTTTACCCTAAGTTTGCTTTTTGTCTTAGTAGTACTCCATTGTAATACAGATAGAAGGCTTCTATCAACAGTCTAGAAACAAGCTGAAATGAAAATGAATTATCTATACCTATCTCTACTCTATTTGTGTGGGAGAAGTGGAAAGATAATCAATTCATAGATGTCTTTTTAAAATGAAAGCCACATTTCTTCCCTTCGTGGTTATGAAAATTTGACCCATCTTTTGAACAAATTGAGCAACAATTTAAAATTCTTGGTTATATGTTGCAGATTTAAATTAAGATTTCAAAATGCAGTTGTTAATTTGAAAATAATGACCTCATCAAATGGTAAGCTTGTTTTGGCTTCACATTTGATTTATAGGTTGGTAAGAAAAGAACTTTATTAAAAAAAACTTAAGTTATATTCACAATAAAAGCATATAGATGAAAATTAGCCTCTTTCTTCCATAAACTTCCCCAGAGTCTATTTTCCCCTCTTAGAGGCAATAGGCCATATTAAATTTACTATTTATGTCTTGAAAACTGATCAGTGTGAATATAATCAAGTATATACTGTGAATATAATCATGTATATAGTATGTGAGCTTTTCTATGCTAACAAGATCATAATGTGTATGCTGTTCTATGCCTTATTTTAACTGTGTATTTCTCTAGATTATACCATATCAGCATATTTAGATCTCCCTTATACTTTTATAATTTTTTGTAGAAATAGAATAAATACAGAGAAGTACACAAACACACATATAGTTAAGTGAATCAGCAGAGAACAAACACCCATCAGGGAACCACCCCCTTTCTAGCCAAGCAGTCAGACATTCCTAACCCTTCATGTTCCCTCCAAGTCACTACCATCTCTCTCCCTCAAAGGAAGCCTCTTCCAAACTTTTATGATATCCTTCTCTTTCCTTTACTTTTAGTACCTAAGTATAAAGCCTTAAACCTTATAGTTTAGGTTTGCGTGTTTAGAATCTTTTGCCTGGGTTAGAATATCTGGCAATTTAAATCATGCAGACTTAGCAATGATTTAAAATTCTTGATTCTATGGGAATTGTTTTGTGTCTGGCATATTTAGTGCTTTCTGTTTGTCCCATTTATTTTATTTTATTTTTTATTTTTTCCTCTCTAAGAGCTTCTTCTTTCGGATTTCTCAAAAATTTATTCCTCCTTTTTTTCTTTACGACCTTGAAAGTTACACAGTCTGGTAACTGGTAAACTGGTTAACCATAAAATTATGACATACATTTTTGTTTTTCTTTTGGTTCTTAAATTTTATTTAATTTTTTTTCATTTATTTTTATTAGCTGGAGGCTAATTACTTTACAGTATTGTAGTGGTTTTTATCATACATTGACATGAATCAGCCATGGATGTACATGTATTCCCCATCCTTTGTTTCTTAATGAGTCTTGCTAATGGTTTGTCAATTTTGTTTATTTTTTCAAAAAACCAGCTTTTAGCTTTGTTGATTTTTGCTATGGTCTCTTTTGTTTCTTTTGCATTTATTTCTGCCCTAATTTTTAAGATTTCTTTTCCTTCTACTCACCCTGGGGTTCTTCATTTCTTCCTTCTCTAATTGCTTTAGGTGTAGAGTTAGGTTATTTATTTGGTTTTTTTCTTGTTTCTTGATGTAAGCCTGTAATGCTATGAACCTTCCCCTTAGCACTGCTTTTACAGTGTCCCATAGGTTTTGGGTTGTTGTGGTTTCATTTTCATTCATTTCTATGCATATTTTGATTTCTTTTTTGATTTCTTCTATGATTTGTTGGTTATTCAGAAGTGTGTTATTTAACCTCAATATGTTGGAATTTTTAATAATTTTTTTCCTGTAATTGAGATCTAATCTTACTGCACTGTGGTCAGAAAAGATGACTAGAATGATTTCAGTTATTTTGAATTTACCAAGACTAGCTTTATGGCCCAGGATGTGATCTATTCTGGAGAAGGTTCCATGTGGGCTTGAGAAAAAGGTGAAATTGATTGTTTTGGGGTGAAATGTCCTATAGTTATCAATTAGGTCTAGCTGGTCCATTGTGTCATTTAAGGTTTGTGTTTCCTTGTTAATTTTCTGTTTAGTTGATCAGTCCATAGTTGTGAGTGGGGTATTAAAGTCTCCCACTATTATTGTGTTACTATTAATTTCCTCTTTCATACTCGTTAGCATTTGCCTTACATATTGCGGTGCTCCTATGTTGGGTGCATATATATTTATAATTGTTATATCTTCTTCTTGGATTGATCCTTTTATCATTATGTAGTGTCCTTCTTCGTCTCTTTTCACAGCCTTTATTTGAAAGTCTATTTTATCTGATATGAGAATTGTGACTCCTGCTTTCTTTTGGTGTCCGTTTGCGTGAAATATTTTTTTCCAGCCCTTCACTTTTAGTCTGTATGTGTCCTTTGTTTTGAGGGGGGTCTCTTGTAGACAGCAAATATAGGGGTCTTGCTTTTGCATCCATTCAGCCAGTCTTTGTCTTTCGGTTGGGGCATTCAACCCATTTACATTTAAGGTAATTATTAATAGTTATGGTCCCATTGCCATTTGCTTTGTTGTTTTGGGTTCATGTTCATACAACCTTTCTGTGTTTCCTGTCTAGAGAAGATCCTTTAGCATTTGTTGAAGAGCTGGTTTGGTGGTGCTGAATTCTCTCAGCTTTTGCTTGTCTGTAAAGCTTTTGAATTCTCCTTCGTATCTGAATGAGATCCTTGCTGGGTACAGTAATCTAGGTTGTAGGTTATTCTCTTTCATTACTTTCAGTATGTCCTGCCATTCCCTTCTGGCCTGGAGGGTTTCTATTGATAGATCAGCTGTTATCCTTATGGGGATCCCTTTGTGTGTTATTTGTTGTTTCTCCCTTGTTGCTTTTAGTATTTGTTCTTTGTGTTTGATCTTTGTTAATTTGATTAATATGTGTCTTGGGGTGTTTCACCTTGGGTTTATCCTGTTAGGGACTCTCTGGGTTTCTTGGATTTGGGTGGCTATTTCCTTCCCTATTTTAGGGAAGTTTTCAGCTATTATCTCCTCAACTATTTTCTCATGGCCTTTCTTTTTGTCTTCTTCTTCTGGGACTCCTATGATTCGAATGTTGGGGCGTTTCACATTGTCCCAGAGGTCCCTGAGGTTGTCCTCATTTCTTTTGATTCTTTTTTCTTTTTTCCTCTCTGCTTCATTTATTTCCACCATTTTATTTTCTACCTCACTTATCGTATCTTCTGTCTCTGTTATTCTACTCTTGGTTCCCTCCAGAGTGTTTTTGATCTCATTTATTGCATTATTCATTTTTAATTGACTCTTTTTTATTTCTTCTAGGTCTTTATTAAACATTTCTTGCATCTTCTCAATCTTTGTCTCCAGGCTGTTTATCTGCAACTCCATTTCATTTTCAAGATTTTGGATCATTTTTATTATCATTATTCTAAATTCTTTTTCAGGTAGGTTCCCTATCTCCTCCTCTTTTGTTTGACTTGGTGGGCATTTTTCATGTTCCTTTACCTGTTGGGTAATTCTCTGCCTTTTCATCTTGTTTAGATTGCTGTGTCTGAAGTGGGCTTTCTGTATTCTGGAGGTCTGTGATTCCTTTTTATTGTGGAGGTTTTACCCAGTGGGTGGGGTTAGACGATTGGCTTGTCAAGGTTTCCTGGTTAAGGAAGCTTGCGTCGGTGTTCTGGTGCGTGGAACTTGATTTCTTCTCTTTGGAGAGCAATGGAGTGCCCAGTAATGAGTTTTGAGCTGGGTCTATGTGTTACGTGTGACTTTGGGCAGCTTGTATGTTGATGCTCAGGGCTATGTTCCTGCGTTGCTGGAGAATTAGCGTGGTATGTCTTGCTCTAAAACTTATTGGCTCTTGGGTGGTGGTTGGTTTCAGTGTAGGTATGGAGGCTTTTGGATGGTCTCTTATTAATTAATGTTCTGTGTAGTCAGGAGTTTTCTGGTGTTCTCAGGTTTTGGGCTTAAGTCTCCTGCCTCTGGATTTCAGTTTTATTCTTCCAACAGTCTCAAGACTTCTCCAACTATACAGCACTGATAATAAAACTTCTAGGTTAATGGTGAAAAGATTCTCCACCGTGAGGGACACCCAGAGAGGTTCACAGAGTTACATGAAGAAGAAGAGAGGGAGGAAGGAGATAGAGATGAGCAGGAGGAGAAAAAGGGGGACTCAAGAGGAGAGAGACAGATCTACGCAGTTGTCTGTTCCCAGAGTGTTCTCTGTAGCCCAGAGACCCACAAAGATTCACAGAATTGGATTGGGAAGAGAAGGGGAAGGGAGGAAATAGAGGTGTTCTGACGTAGAAAACAGAGAGTCAAGATTGGGAGAGAATAATCAACACACTCCTGAATAAAAATGGGAACTGAATATTGGATTCTTAAATGTCCAAAATTTATATCACATACTGAAAAACAAAGATTAAAAATCTAGAGTAGAGGTTAGACTCTTAAAAATACAATGTTAAAAACAAAAACAAAAAATTTTAGAAATATATATGAAGTTTGGCTTAAAAATAGGGCTTCTCTTTTTTTTTTCAAGGTTATAGTGAAATGAAAATGAAAATTAAGGAGTAGTAGAGGAGTAACAGTAATTTCTTTTAAGAAAATAAGAGAAAAGAAAAAAACAAAAAATTTTTTTCCTAATTAAAAAAATCGTAAAAATATATTAAAATGAAAGTTAAGGAGTAATGGGGGAGTAATAGAGAATTTTAAAAGAAAATAAAAGAGAAAAAAGGAAAAAAAAAGTAAAAATATATCTAGGAATTTCTCTGGAGCTGTTGCGGTCAGTGTGGGTTCGGCTCAGTTTCAGATAGCTCCTCGTTCCAGCTTACACTTCTCGATATCTACAGGCCCCTTCCGGTGTAGTCGGTGTTACTTACAGGGATTTTAATCTGTTGCACCGGTCCCTTCTGAAGCGGTTCCCTTTGTTTATTTGGCTTCTGCTTGCCGGGCTTTTCAGTGTCTAATTTCCGCCCTGACACAGGCGGGCGGAGGTGGTCTCTTGTTCAGGTTCGCTAGTTCCGTCGCGCTGCGGGGAGGGGCTGGCGCTGCTTTCCCCGTCTACGCTGCTCAGGCTCCCAGCTGCTCTATATGGAGCGTGCCCTGCGCTGCGTGCGGTTCCAGTTTTCGGGTACTCCACAAAAGCGCAGACTTGGTTGCGCCTGAGTTTTGTGCCTTCCCTGCCGGAGCGGCTCAGGCAGCCAGGAGCTTGACGGGCGCACTCTCCCCGGGTGCGGCGCGCCTTCTCCCCCGCACCGTCCCAGTCTCAGTCCCCGCCCGCGCCGGTTGGGTGCGTGCGCCCTGTGTTTAGCCACGACCCTCCCGGCGGATGTCGACCATCCAGAATCTCAGGAAGTCTTTGGTTAGAAACTGGAGGCCTGTTTGCAGTTTGGTGGGGGTGCCATCTTTGGGGCCGAGCCTGCCCCTTTCCCTTGCCGCCTGCCTTCTGCCTCCGGCGGGGCTGGACCGGTCTGCAGCTGGCTAGCTCTTCTCTGGACTTGCTCAGACCCTTTGTTCTGCGAACGGGCCGGCAGTGTGTTCGGGCCAGTTAATTTTCTCTCTCTCTTTTGCTATCCCACAGTTTAAGTTGCTATCTCATGTTAGCTCCCTCAGATTGCCCTCAGGGCATTCAGGCCTGGTCCTTACCCTAAGAAACGCCTCCTGCTCCTCTCCGTTCCGCCCCCACTTGCTGGTGGTGGATGTGGGCGTCTGGGGGTACTTTTCTGCTGGGAGTTGCTTTTAGGCAAGTAATCTGTGGGTTTTATTTATTTTTCCTCCCAGTTAGGTTGCCCTCCGAGATTGGAAAACTTCCCCCAGACCCGCCAGTGCGAGGGTTTCTTGGTGTTTGGAAACTTCCTCTATTACGACTCCCTTCCCGGGACGGGTCTCCGTCCCTAGCTCTTTTGTCTCTCTTTCTATCTTTTATATTTTGTCCTACCTCCTTTCGAAGACAATGGGCTGCTTTTCTGGGCGCCTGATGTCCTCAGCTAGCAATCAGATGTTGTTTTGTGAAGTTTGCTCAGCGTTCAATTGTTCTTTCGATGAATTTGTAGGGGAGAAAGTGGTCTCCCCGTCCTATTCCTCTGCAATCTTGGCTCCTCCCCCACATTTTTGTTTTTCAAATCCTTAGATTCATTGGTATTTACCTTCCTCATGGGAAATGCAAGAACCTGAGGCTCCTTTTAGATATATCAACTTTTTAATCCCCTCTGATTAGCCCCTCCGTCTTGGGGCTTCCCTCATAGCTCAGTTGGTAAATTATCGCCTGCAATGCAGTTGACCTGGCTTGGATTCCTGGGTCAGGGAGATCCCCTGGAGAAGGAAATGGCAACCCATTCCAGTATTCCTGCCTGGAGAATCCCATAGACAGAGGAGCCTGACAGGGATTGCAAGAGTCAGACACAACTTAGTGATTAAACCACCACCAACCTAAACTTTTAAGCCATTATTGTTATGTCTTTAGTTCTGCTTATATTTTGAACACTATCATCACTGTCTTTATCATCATTATCAGTTTACTTGTTTAAATTCATGTTTTCATTGCTCTTCATTCCATTCTAAATCTGGGTCTCCTGGTACTATTTCCCTTTTGCTGCAAAGCATGTCTTTAGTATTTCTTAGTACAGATCTACTGGCTACAAATTCTGATTTGTGTGTCTTAAAATTATTTATTTCACTCTTACTGAAATATTATTTTGCTAAACTTCTAATTCTAGGTTGGGAGTTTTTTAATATTTTGAACACATTATTTTGTGTTTTCTGGTTTCTATTAACTCTATTAAAAGTTAGCTATCTGCCTAATTGTTGTTCCTTTGAAGGCAGTCTGCCTTTGTTTACGTCTAGCTGCTTTAGAACTTTTTCTTTGGTTTTTAAAATTTCACAGTTCTGTCCCTGGTGTTTTTCTCTTTATTCTGTTTAGAATTGTTTAGGCTTCTAAGTCTGTATATTAATGTCTTTCATTTTTTGGAAAATTTTTATCCATTATCTCTTCAAATAATTCTTGCCCATTCTTTTTTCCTCCCTAGAATTCTACTTATATGGTACCTTCTCACTGTATCTTCAGTTTCTTTCTTTCTAATCTCACTCTTTTGTTTCTCTTCGCTTCATTTGGGATAGTTCTTTCAAGCTAATCAGTATCCAGGCTACTAATTCCTTTTGGCTATCTAAACGGGTGTTAAATCAATTTATTAAATTGTCTCTAATTTTGATTATTATTTTCCAGTTCTTGTGATTTCTGTTTATGGTTTTCAACCCTCTACCAATATTCTCTATCTTGTCCTGTCTCCTTAATCTAAGTAAGTATGGTTATTTTAACAGCTCTAAAAATTCCAATCTTTAAGGTACTTGTGAGTTCTGTTTGCTGTTTATTATCTTGTCTCTGAGTGCCTAGTTATTTTTTATTGTGTGCCAGAAACTGTATTTGCAAAAATGTTGTAGAAATGATTTTCAGCTTGGGATAATATCTTCCGGAAAAGAAGATTTGTGGTTTTTTTTTTTTTTTAGTCATATGGGATACCAGTTCTCTGACATAACCTTAATCTGATTTCATCCACAGCATGTAGAAGAGTACAAATGCTACACAAGCTGCGATGGTGACAATTCTTTTGAATGATGCTGAAGTATCTTCTGTGGTAAGTTGGGAGATAAACAGTCAGATTTTAGTATTATCTCTGCTGGCTGTTTGCTTAATACTTAGCTGTGTACCAGGTAGTATTATAAATGTTTTTGAATATCATTAAATAGTTCTTATAAAAATAATTCCAAGATGGATATTACCATTATCCCTATGTTATAGACGTAAAATTGGACAAAGAGGAGTTGGGTAATTTGGCCAGTGATACATAGCCTTAAGTGGAAAACCTGAGCTCTGAATCCAAGTAATCTAGTTCTAGAGTCCCTGATCCTAACCAATGTGATAGAAAACTTTCTTTAAGGGAAAAACTGCTGGGTATTGTTAGTACCAATTTCTCTGAGCTCCTTTTACTCAGTTCCTGGATGCTGAATGTATTGACCCAAATGGCAAATACTGTTAACAGAATTACTTAAGTTTTTCTAAGGGCAGGTTTTATGAATGGTCACAAGGCTAAGTTGAAGAAATTGATTGGGTATGAAATAATGCTGTTGATGTGAATTTAGAGCCGATACTACTCTATTATTCTGGGAAATGACAAAATTAGGAATTATGTGGGGAAGGGCAGTTAGGACTCGGCCTCTTGACTTTGTTTAATGATTATAAATTTCAATTTAAAATGCATTACCTGTCATTTTGGCAGCAGTGCTGGTGTCTAGAAGAAAATCACAGTAGGCTTGTTCTGTGGGTGAGGGGGCTCACTAAGGAGGTCCCATTCCATGTGAACTCACTGCTGCGGTTCAGAGCTGGGAGGAAGCGGAATGAACGGTGGGCTAACTGTGTGGCCTCTGTAGACCCCTTTGCAGTGAGACTAGACAGAGAAACTGCCGCTCGGAACTCAGAATCTGCTCGATTCATGCGTGGGATTTGTTTATTGTGTTTCTTTTCACAATGACTGCTCGGCCTGCTTCAGCATGAACAGTTGGCTTGGTGCCCAGAGAGTGTTTGATTAGCTAAGTTAGGAAGCAAGATGCCATACACTGCAGAGGAAATTTATCCTGGATAAATGTAGATCATTTAGTCAGATTGCTAGACTCTCAGCATGCTCTGGCTTCCCTGGGAGAAAATGCCATAGGAACTTTCTTAGAAACACAAGAAAACAGAACCTATTTTCAAGGAACCTGAAGAGCCTGACCTAACATACGATCCGGGGCCAGCCAATATGACCTTCGAGGGAAAGATGCAATAAGAAAACAACCACAGCGACACATGAACTAATCCTACAGAGGGCTTTGGAATCAGAACTGCTCCTAGTTGCAAGTGACAGAAACCAGATTTCAGCCTAATCACAGCCATCAAGAGATGGGGAAGAGGAACAAATTATGGTCTTTGGGCTGACTGCATTGCATATCAGTATAAATTTTTGCTTATTTATTTGATGGACAGAGGACCAAAATATTTTCAGTAGGACTAAATGTACTTTGGGAGGCTCTGAACTTAAAGCTGGGAGAAAGAATTCACTGGCTCATAATACTGAGAATAATAGGCATGAGACTAAATTAAAGCTGACTAAATCCAGAGGCTGAAAAGATACCACTGTTGCCCTTGCACCATCCACCCTACCTTTGCTCTCTGCTCCTCTCTTTTTTGGGCTTATTAACTCCTGCTGCATATGTGCTTTTCCTATGTTATTAGAGAAGAGGAACACAGGTGTGTTTCTCCCTCTAGATTAGTCAGGCCTGGGGCAAGTGTTGCATTGGTTACCTACTGATGCATAATAAATAATGCCCCAACTCACCAGCTTAAAACAACAAACATTTATCATCTCGCACAGTTTCTGAGAGTGAAAAATCTGGAAGCAGCTTGAAAGTGAAAATCACTTAGTCGTGTCCGACTCTTTGTGACCCCATGGACTATAGTCCATGGAATTCTCCAGGCCAGAATACTGGAGTGGGTAGCCCTTCCCTTCTGCAGGGGATCTTCCCAACCCAGGGATTGAACCCAGGTCTCCCGCATTGCAGGCAGATTCTTTACCAGCTGAGCCACAAGGGAAGCCCAGAAGCGGCTTAGCTGGATGTTTCTGGCTCCAGATCTCCCATTGGATTGCAGTTAAGATGTAAAATGTTGGCCAGGGCTGCAGTCATCTGAAGAAGCTGGAGAAACTGCTTCCAGGCTCATTCCTGTGGTTGCTGGTTGGGAGAGTCATTTACTTGTCACGTGAAATGACTTACTTGTCTCCACAGAGGTTTCTCATACATCGTGACAGCTGGCTTCCCCTAGGGTGAACAATCAAGGAGCAGGAGAAACCAAACGGGAGGACACAGCTCTTCTATAACCCGGTTAGGAACATATCATTTCCACAGTATTCTATTGGTTAGACAGACCTGTACCAGTCCAACGTGGGATATGAGTCTGATCACTGAGGGCCATTCAAAGGCCAGCTCTCACAGGGGTCAAACTCTCCGATGGCCCCAGGATTTTTGCTTGCTGGTATACACACTCTGTAGGATTCCCTGTGAATGTGGACTGCGTCTGTGAACATGATTTTGTAGTCACAGCCTTGATGAGAATACACTCCCTGACAAAGTTGATTTTTCTTGATTTGCAGTTGATTTTGCGGTAACCAAGAGACAGAATTCTGAGTGGGCCTGACCCTAAGCAGTGAGTCCTTTAGCAGAGGCTCAGGAACGTAGCGCCCTGCTGGCCCTGAAGCCGCAGATCTGTGGTGGAGAGAAGCGGGTGCCAGGGGATGGTGGGGGTCCTCAGCACTGCAGCTGCAAGGAACCAGATTCCACGGACTGTCAGTGATCTTGGAAAGTGACCACAGGCCTCAGATGAGATAGCAGCCCCGGCTGACAACCTTGATCGCAGCCAGGTGACACCCTGAGCACAAAATTCCCTTAAGCTATTGTGATTGTGGTTAATACAAGCGTGTTGTTCTAAGCTATTAGATGTGCGGCATTTGTTATGCAGTCTAGGACCTAATACAGGCGCCTCTCTGTGAAAGGCAAGGCCAGATGGGTGGCACCTCCCTCCAGCTCTCCTCATATTGTGAATTGGGAAGAAGATCCCCAAGGAGGGCAAGATGCTATCAGTGAAATGACACAGTGGCAAGGACTGCTAGCAGAAGAAATGAGCTCTCAGAGTTTTTCAGAATATTTCAAGCCTAGAGACCCTAGTCATTGGAAGGATATCCTTCAAACAGTATCTTCCACTAACATCGAAAACATTGTTCTCAAGTGTGGTTTCTGTGCAACCTGAGGTGGAACTCTCTGGGGTGTTTGTGAAAATGTTTGCTCTCACTCCAGATACAGTGAGTCAATCTCTGGAATGGGTAGGGGGGAGGCGTCTAGCATCGGGTTATGCATTATTTTTACTTATCATTTCACAGAGCTTCTTTTTATTGGGAAGATTTTTGAAATCAGAAAACAGGAACAAATCACGGTAAAATCCTGACTTGCATTATAAATTTCATAGGAGAGCTTCCTATGACGTGAAATATCAATCCAGCATTTAAAATCATCTGAAAATAAGGTAACTTTATATACTGGATTTTCTTTCTCCATATTATTATTCTAATCTTCCCTTGATTGGACATTTAGATTGTTTCAATTTCTTCACTGTAACAGAAAGTTCTGTCCATACGTCTGTTATATCTATGATTATTATCAGTTCAGTCACTCAGTCATGTCTGACTCTTTGCAACCCCATGGACTGCAGTATGCCAGACTTCCCTATCCAACATCAACTCCCAGAGCTTGCTCAAACTCATGTCCATTGAGTCCATGATGCCATCCAACGATCTCATCCTCTGTCATCCCCTCCTCCTGCCTTCAATCTTTCCCAGTCTTCAATGGAAAAGAGCATCAGGGTCTTTTACAATGAGGCAGTTCTTGGCATCAGTGGTCAAAGATTGTAGTTTCAGCTTCAGCATCAGTCCTTCCAATGAATATTCAGGACTGATTTCCCTTAGGATTGACTGGTTTGGTCTCTTTGCAGTCCAAGGGACTCTCAAGAGTCTTCTCCAACATCACAGTTCAAAAGCATCAGTTCTTTGGCACTCAGCTTTCTTTATAGTCCAACTCTCACACCCATACATGACTACTGGAAAAACTATAGCTTTGACTAGACAGACCTTTGTCAGTAATGTCTCTACTTTTTGATATGCTGTCTAGGTTTGTCATAGCTTTTCTTCCAAGGAGCAAGCATCTTTTAATTTCATGGCTGCAGTTACCATCTGCAGTGATTTTGGAGCCCCCAAAATAAAGTCTGTCACTGTTTCCATTGTTTCCCCATCTATTTGCCATGAAGTGATGGGGCCAGATGTCATGATCTTAGTTTTTTGAATGTTGAGTTTTTAAGCCATCTTTTTCACCCTCCTCTTTCAGTTTCATTAAGAGGCTCTTTAGTTCCTCTTTGCTTTCTGCTATAAGGGTGGTGCCATCTGTGTATCTGAGGTTATTGATATTTCTCCTGGCAATCTTGATTCCAGCTTGTGCTTCATCCAGTCCAGGGTTTCTCATGATGTGCTCTGCATATAAGTTAAATAAGCAGGGTGACAATATACAGCCTTGATATACTCCTTTTCCTATTTGGAACCAGTCTGTTGTTCCATGTCTGGTTCTAACTGTTGCTTCTTGACCTGCATACAGATTTCTCAGGAGGCAGGTCAGGTGGTCTGGTATTCCCATCTCTTCCAGAATTTTCCAGTTTGTTGTTATCCACACAGTCAAAGGCTTTAGTGTAGTCAATGAAGCAGAAGTAGATGTTTTTCTGGAACTCTCTTGCTTTTTCTATGATCCAGTGGTTGTTGGCAGTTTGATCTGTGGTTCCTCTGCCTTTTCTAAATGCAGCTTTAACATCTGGAAGTTTTCAGTTCATGTACTGTTGAAGCCTGGCTGGAGTATTTTGAGCATCACCGATTATTGTAATGGAATCCTGATGGGGCTCTGGGGCAGGGCTTACAGTGGGTGCCCACTAGGATGTGCGCTCAGCTCACATCCACCCCCTTGGGGGCTCTGTCTGTGTCATCGTTCTCTGTCCTTGTGCCGTATCCTTCTGACCCGGGAGTAGAACACCTGGATTCAGCAGAGCACCCAAATGACTTGGAAACCTGACAGAGGTGGAAAAGTGGGGCTCATCTCAAGTAGGGACCTGGGGCAGTGACCTCAGGCTTCTGCAGCTGGGTTTTGACATCTCACTGCTCCTACTCCTGTCCTTCCTGAAGCTGGTTTGTGCAGCCCTAGTTTGAATCATGTGAGCAACTTTAACTCCTTCCCTTCAAAACCATGCTTTGCTTGTTATCCTGGGTTCCTTTCTGTTGCTGCCAAAAACAAACCCCCGACTGATCCTGATGGTGGGTTGCATACAACAGACACCTAGAGAAAGGTAGTATTTGGAATTAGCCATGGGCCTTTACTGGGATGAAAGGCAGGGAAGCGCCTTTCTATGATCTGGGACAGAAGTGTGAAACCTCAAGATAAGAGGTTGCCAAATGTCTCACTAACCTCTCCCCCTCAGGCAACTGGGCATCTCCTTGGGGGCACTGCTGAGTGTCTGGGAAGCTGTTGCCAAAATTAAGATAGTGGAGGCTGATGAGGCACGCTGACTGCTCAAATTATGTTGCTGGCTCTGGTCCAAGATCAGAGTCATTAGGTGGAAGTGCTGCGATTCAAATGTAGGCAGTCTCACTCTCTGGCCTTAGTTCTTAACCACTTCTGTATGTGTGTGTGCCCCTGCCAGAGCAGCCAAGTTGTCTTCATATGAGAAGAAGTGAATGCCAGCTGCCCCCACGGTACAGTTGCCAGAATTGACAAACAGAAACACAAGACTCCCAGTTCGATCTAAATTCCAGATAATCAATAAATGACTTGTTTTAATATGAGTGAGGCTTCCCAGGTGGCGCTAGTGGTAAAGAATCCGCCTGCCAGTGCAGGAGATGTAAGAGACACAAGTCTGATCCCTGGGTTAGTAAGCTCCCCTGGAGGAAAAAATGGCAACCCACTGCAGTATTCTTGCCTAGAGAATCCTGTGGACAGCAGAGCCTGGTGGGCTACAGTCCATGGGGTCACAAAGAGTCGGATATGACTGAGCGGCTAAGCATGAGTATGAGTATGTCCCGAATATTGCCTCAGACATGCTTGTACTGAAATATTATTAGCTGTTTATGTAAATTCAAGTTTTACTGGGTGTCCTATATTTTATCTGGCAACCCTACATGGTCCAACACCTTATCTCTCTTTTCACCATTGTTCTCTGAGTAACACAAAGTAATTTAAATTCAGCACATACATGCCTTAGAGGATACATTTTCAGAGGAAATTTAAGAAATTCAGATCTGCTGAAATCATTGCAGCAGTCCTCACCAGGTAGTCTGTATTCAATGAGCTAGCCTACGTAGCCAGCTTTAATTTCAAGTTTGACGGCCTGGTGAGTGCAAACCATTGCTGAGTACTGTCCTACACTAGGTAACATTGAATGCCTTCCTCTTTATCATTCTTGGGTTTTCTTTGCTGTCAAAGTCTACAAAAACTAAAAAGAAAAAAAAAATTAGTTTGAATATGTATGTGTCTGGCCTACCTACCTCTCATTTTTTTCTGCGGTTGGAGCTCAGAAAAATCTTCTTTCCTAAGAAACAGATTGCTGAGCCAGGCTGCAGAGTCCTTTAAAAATGCACATTGGCAACTGTTTTTGTAGGCCCAGACTGCGGAGAAGATGCAATGAAAATGAGATCCTTAAACTCAGCAGAGTTAAGAATCACGCTGAAGGCAAGTGTTTGCAGCCCAGGTGGGTGTGGTCAGAGATCCAAAGGCAGTGCAGTAATCAGGGCTCAGGAAATATCAGACAAGCAGAAATCTTCAGCTCAAATCAAACATGCGATTTTTAGGAATTAAATTGGTGATCCAGCCCTTATAGTCTAGTTTTTGTTTTTTGGAGTTTTTTACTTTTTTTGGTTATTTTTTTTTTAAATTCAATTGTTATCAATGTTGGCAGTGACTAAACTAGGGAGCTAGATGAAAATAAAGTGTGACTATCTACACGTATGGGCTTCCCTGGCAGCTCAGCGGTAAATAATCTGCCTGTCAATGCAGGAGACACAGTTTCAATTCCTGGGTCGGGAAGATTCCCCGGAGAAGGAAATGGCAACCCATTCCAGTATTCTTGCCTGGGAAACCCCATGGACAGAGGAGCCTGGCGGGCTACAATACAGTCCATGGGGTCGCAGAGTTGGATACAACTTAGCGACTAAACAACAACAATCCACATGCACATCTTTCAAGCCTTTGAAAATATCTCAGGATGTGATATTGCTTTTGATCAACTGTTTTGAAGATACAGGGTATGCAGATGGTTACCATTTGGCTTTCCTACTCTAGGTGGCCTTTACAAGTAAGAGGTCAAAGAGCAGATGTTCGGAGTCCAAAAGTTGTCAAGGATAGACATTTCTGGTATATACTCAGAGGAAAATGTGATAATTATAGACACCCCAGGGACTAGTGTGAGTGAACTGATCTGATCCACAGACAGTCTTTCTGGGAAAATAGCATCCATTTCAAGTATTTACAACAGAGAGTATTTAATCCCAGAAACCAGGTGATAGAAAAGTAGGGAAATCAGAAGAGAGTGAGGAACTTAGGAGACAGGAGGACACTACCTCTATAAAGAAAGGAATTGATGCTATGGGATCCCAAGAATGAGGTCACCTTGTGGAAGCTGGAACCTTGGCAGGTCTGCCTGATGGGAGCATGACCTATGCGAAGGATGGAGCTGGTGCCAGAAAAGCTGCCCAGCACATCACTCTTTTCTCAGGTGGTGATGCTCATTTGCTGTTCACACGTTTACTGGCAGGCGAGCCTCTACTCATTCCTGTGTTTCTGTAGCTAGGAATTCTTCTGTGGACACTTCTGGGTTCAATAGACACTGGCAAATCCAGGCAGAGAGCTAGAAGGAGATACCAACCAGCACTCCTAAGAGGATTTTTCAAAGCGAGGCATCCTTGCCCAGGTTCTCATCTGTGCGGGTGGTGAGTTCCAGGCCCAGCATGATTCACTGTGGAAGGATGGTTCTGCTTCTCCTCAGTCCCTACTCTTCAAAGATTAGCTACCACTCTCTTTGAGAAATATCTGTTCTCTCATCTATCTGCATCTTGAGCAAACCTGTCTTCTGGCAATTCCTCCTTGTCTCACCCCTGCCCCCTCTAATCTTTCTCTAGACCCTAGCCCTTCCATGGATGCACCGCCACCCCTGCCTTCCCTCTTTTCCCAGGCCTACAAACACACAGAACAACATTCCTTGACCCCATTGTTCTCTTCACTTATGATCCTAGTTCCCAACTGTCGTTACCTTCCAAGTTGTTTCTGGAACCGTATCTATTTGCTGCCCTTCTCTCTGCATGCTGACTACAGTTCTGTGAACCAGACTTCTCCCCCTAAACAGGTGCTGCATCCAGGAGCAGTAATAGATTTGACAAAGCCAATGCTCATTAAAATCAGTGCTTCTCAGCTCTCTGTAGTTACAGGAACAGTAAAGTTTTGTTTCTAATCTGTCATGGACAAATTCATTGGGAAGATGTAATAAAAATGAATTTCTAGAAAAATGAAATTCGAAAGAACATAAAATGCAAGCCTCGATTTTTTTATTATTACGTACAATAGGCATAAAGATTTTGATACCAATTTGACAGAGTAATTTTAAATACTTATTCTGTATTCCTATACTTCTGGTGTTACAAACCAGTAATAAACAGCTCGCTGACTGGCACCAGCCTGCAGACCCCCCTCCTTTGAGTGGCTCTGCTTTAGATGATATTCCCCTTCAAATTCTGTTTCAGTCTATGGTCCAAAAGAAATGCTTTACTGCCAGCAGCACACACTGCATAGAGCATGGATAGAAGAGAAGGCGTTTTGGTCTAGGTCCCAGCACAGGCTGTGGTCACTCTTTCTGCCGCTTATCCCTAAGCCAGAGCTGACACTCACGCCTTCCTTTTTTGCTGTTACTCATTCTGTGATTTCCCTTGGGCCCGTCCCTCTGCTGTTTCCCCAGCAGGGAGGCCCGAACCTCGATTCTTGAGCTGTTTCAGTTCTCGGTGCTCTTCCCTATAGATAGTCCCCCATTAACCTCACCTGCAGCCTATCAAAAAAAGGAGGGGCTCCACTAAGTTCCTATGATATTCCTCCTAGTTATATAGCAGTAATTGCAAATCGTCTTATTAGTCATGGTCAATCGGCCCAGCCAAGACAGTATCCTACTTTTCTGCCATTTTTTTCCTTGGCATGAAGAGCTCAAATGACCAGTTTTAGCTTCCAATTCAGAAGAACCAAACTGTCTCCCATGGTAAAAAAAAAACATTCTTCCCTTAAGTATTAAAAGAAAGGATGAATGGACCTTAAAGGGACAGTGAGTTTAAAATGTGAGAGTGGGATAATCAGCGGTCATTTTTAGACACATCAGTCCCCCTCACTCTGGTTCTTAGAGCCACATCTTGTAACTATGAGGAGACAGTGCCTCATTTAGCACGCGGTTCAGAGCCTAACCAGTACTCTGCCAAGCAGCTATGTCGAGTAACTTCCAAGAGATTGCCGAGCTAGGTTCTTAGAGACCACTCCACTGTGTTAAAAGGTTAACGACTTCAGTGATAGGGAACATAAAATGGGGAGTTACATTTGAATTCGTCCCTGGCCTTGGTTTCTGAGCTGACCTCGGCCTCTTTTTTCACGCTTGCTCAGTAGACCCCTGATCAGTCTCATGCTCTGGATCCATTCCTAATGTTCTGTATTCTCATCCTTTCCTCATTCTTCCAATCAGCCTTCTTCCATCGTCTTGACCAACAAGTCCGAAAAGTGGTACAGAGCCTGGCTTAGAGCCTCATCTTCGTTCAGCCACAGCTACATCAGGCACTACTCAATGTCCTGCCGAACTGGAGATTTCCCCGACTCCCTTGTCCTCCAGGCTTACCTGTCAGATGCTCTAAACCTACAGAGCCTGCTCACAGGGGACAGCAGCTCTCCTCCTGCAAAACCAGCCTTGGTGTGTGTGTGCATCCTTGGTCTCCTCAGTGGTAATTGATTCTTTGCGACCCTCTGGACGGTAGCCCGCCAGGCTCCTCTGTCCACGGGATTCTTTAGGCAAGAATACTGGAGTGGGTGCCATGCTCTGCTCCAGGGGATCTTCCCAACTCAGGGATCAAGCAAACCCACGTCTCTTATGTCTCCTGCGTTGGCAGGCGGGCTCTTTATTGCTAGCGTCGCCTGGGAAGCCAGCCATCGTTGGTACTCAGCAGCTTGTTAAGGGAAGCCCCTTTGAGGCCGTGAGCTCTGGCTGAGGATGAGACAGCAGTGTGGTAGGCTGTGTGGGCAGGTAAACAATCTGCATGTGCAATTTATTCTTTCAGAGCCTGATGGAATGCTGGGAGGTGCACTCAGCCTTGTTTTTACATTGTGGTAGATACTGGATCTCTGATCTGTAGAGTCTAAAACTCAAGTATCTTCTTCAGAAACTCTGTGTTATCTGATCCTCCTAGACACAATTGCTGAAAGAAATATCTCTTGCTAAAGGAAGCAAAGCCTTTCTTCAAAACCTAGGAGATTTTATTGCAATTCTCTTACTAGAAATTGCCACAGGCATCATTTAATATCCAGATCTGTCTCAATCATCACATTACCTGGTCAGCTTGGTCCGTGAGGGATCAATATACTCATGTGCCCGGATGAGTCAAATGCATGTACTCTGCATTTGAAAAGTCGAAAGACCAACTTACAGCTTCTATATTGTCCCCTGTTTACTCTTAACTCTACAAATTGAACAATAAACTTATGAGATGAAGTACATATAATTATGTCATGTGTCCAGTGTATTCTTTCTATAAATATTCATGTTCTTGTTGTATCATACACTGTGAAGTTACTTTACTGTTTTATAATCTTATTTTTAAAGGTTTCTTGAAAACAAGTATCTACTCCTTTCATTTGAAAGAAATAAGGAGAAACAGGAACGCTAGAGAGTAAAATAGCCAGGCAAACTCTTCCTAGTTGTATAACAGAAAGCTTCCATTATTTGCAAGATAAAGCTTCAGTTGAGAATCAGTATTTTCCTTTTAATGTTGACACTAAAAAGAAACAGGAATTTTAAGGTTAATGGGGTCCTACTATTAGAAATCTATTCCTATTAAAAAAAAAACAGAAGGCATATTAAACTTACTACAAAGTTCCAATGGCTCATAACTAATGTTTGTTTTAACTTCAAGATTAAAAGTGGTTTTGTCACCATTCGCAAGAAAATGCATATGTCTAACTTTACTCTGTTAAGTAAGACATAACACAGATTCTTTGAGTATTTTGTTGTGGTGGGAGAACAGACTTCTTTCTTTAGACAAAAACAGAGCCCGCTTCCTGTGTCAGCAGCTCTTCATCAGGTTGAAAAAAAGCTGTTTTTATTTTGTGTCACTTTGGAATGTTCAGAGACATTGGAAGACCTAACTAACAGCAACTTAAACTTAATTAATAGGAAATCTAAAAATAGAAAATCCATAACAGGCAAGTATAGGGACTTGAAAATACTGTTTCAAACCCAGATTCTTCCCATCCTCCTGCTCTGTTATTCTTATTTTGTTGACTTTTTAGTCCTCCTATGTGTTTCCTCACATTTGCAGGGTGGCTGCTGAAGCTCCAGGCATCACATCAATGCTCAGAAAATAGAGAAAGGAGGGGTTTTCTATGAAGTTCTGCTCTTGCATCTATTCCTGTTACAAGGATTCCATAGAAATTCTCCCAACAGACTCTTGTTTATGTTCCATTGTCCAAAAAAGTAGCAATATTTATTTTTGCAGCTTGATTTTAGTAGTTAATTTTGGATACAAAGAAGTTCAGGAGGCTGGCCACCCTTTAGTCTTCTTCTTTTAGTCTCAGAGCAAGGAGGAGGAAAAGGTGGACATACAAACATATAATTGGAGTGCAGTACTCAAGAGTGAGGTAAACATGGTTAGCTGTCGGACTTGCAGTTTGCAAGGAAGTTGGGAAGTTCTGACTGGCTGACATAGGCCCGCTCTTCACAGTGGTCACCCCTCGTTTCTCCTTTTCCAAATACAGAGGATTCCTAACCCATGCTGAGTTGTGGTGGTCACCTCATTTATCTTTTCTGAGCCCTTTCTCAGCTCTCCTTTTAACTGGAAGTGGCCGCATCCTGCGCAGGGCTGGGCAGAGAAGGGGTTCAGTTGGCAAGAGAGAGAAATGGGACTCGTGGCTGGCACAGTGTCCCGTCCACTTTATCCATTTCACACTGCTTGCTTTTAAATTGTCTTCTGTCACATCTACTTGTTGGATGCTTACAAGCTGGCTTCTTTTATTCATCTTCTAGAACACAAATCTCACGTCCTCATCGCCTCTCCATTCCCTTAGGATGGATTGCAGTGGTCGCGACTGGGCCCTTGCGGACCTTTCCAGCATCTCATCTTCTGTCTGGCCTGTTTGGTTGCTGTGTCCCCTTGCAATTGCATCTTTCTTCTATTGTCTGCCGAGAATGTCTTCCCTCTTCCACTTCCCTATCCTCCTCCTTACAGGCCAGTTTCTCCTTGTCTTTCAAAACTGATGCTTCAAGAAGCTTTTCTGAAAACACTGCTCCCTCTTAAGCACCAGTATTTTCCCTCTGTCCTTCCATTGCACCTGGGTGGGGGATTCCTTAATGCTGCCTGTATCTGTGTATTTGGATTGATTTATTTATATAATCCATCCATTTTTTGGTACCAGACTTAAGCTTTTGCGATTAGGGACTGTCTGACTTAAGGTCCTGTGATATGTAAGAGAAATGTTCAAATTGTGTGTTTTAATGGCAAAAAAAGATGATAGGTTTGCTGGATCACTGGGTTTCCTGACAAAGACAGATCTAGTCCTGTTACCTAGAAGGTAAGGATAAATTTGAGGTATTTCACTTTCTCTTGTTCCTCGGAATTTTAACGTTTCTGACTTTAACTTAGAAATGGTTTGTGAGGAAAAGATAGGGCTGAAGCAATAGAGCTTTACAAACAAAAGTTGTTTGGCAAGATTGACTCTGAGATGTACAGAGAGCTTACGGGTACAAAGCCACCCTGATAACCACTGTACTTTGGAAATGGCCCGCGGAGCCGTGCACACAAAACTAGGCCAGCAGTCTTTTTCTTTCCTTCTGCACCAGGTAGTCGTGTGAGCTACAGCTTTACATTCTAAGGACTGAAAGCCACCCATTCAGGTATACCAGGCCACAAGTCCCTGCCAGGAGGCAGCACATTGCAAATCATCCCTCACCAGAAAATCAGTCTTGCCCAATTAGGTCACATGGACCCCTGCTTGGACCCGAGCCGAGCCAGGGGTCCCTGCCTCACTCAGAAGGGTTCTTTTTCCATGTAGCTTCACATGGTCAAAAAACAAAATCAAATCTGAGATTCAAGCAGCACAAGCTCTATTCAGTGGCCAGAGAATGCAGAAGCAGAAACTTTGTTCACAAATAACTTCTGGCCTGGGGGACAATTAAGGCGAGATTTTAAGGGCAGGACGAATGAGAGGGAGGCAGGTGCACTGGTTCTCTGGGGATACGCGGGCTTCTTCCTGGAACTGGGTGCCGCCTCTCTTCAACCCTCGTACGGTCCTCTGGCATCTGGTCGGGAAGCAGGTGGCGCCATCTCGGTGCACACAGACACTTACTGTTACAGTGAGATGGTAACAAGATACAGGGGCCCCTTCATCCCACTTCCAAAGCTGAATCAGCCGACGCAGGTGACACCCTCATTCCTGCGCTGAGAACACAGCCAGCGCGTGCGGTGAGGTGTGGGTTTCTGTGGGTTTACGGGAAGGAGGAGCGGGGTGTGGTTCTGGGGCGACGGTGTTAGTAACACGGGCAGCTAAGAGTCTGGTCAGGATTGGGCTTCACCTCTTCTTCACACCAATTCCTGGGTATGCTGATATTCATTACAGGTCACTCAACCCTGACACCCTGACAGGTAGCTACGAAGAGGAGTTCTTCTGTATTGGAAAGAGTGACACAGGGCCTGAGTTAGAATACTTCATTTCATCCTGAGGAGTACTGACTATGTCACCGACCACACAGTAGGATATTTAAATACGACAACCATGACCATCCTGGAGTGGGCTTCTGATAGCAGACTTCGGTGATCAACCTAAACCAACATTCGGAAGGAAGCCTTCTACTGACTCGCCCAGACTCTCTGACCTCCGGGTGCTGTCGCCGCCCCTCTGATATAAAAACATCCTCTCACACCGTCTGAGGTGAGAAGCCACAGTGTCATTTTAGAGCTTTCATTATTTAGTTGAATTCCTTACATCTGACATCATCAACCCCAGCAGTTAGTATGATTAAAAAGAAGTGAGATACCCAAACTGCATATTTAAAAAAAATTTTTTTTAAGTTAAAATACACTGCTGTCCATTCATTTTCTAGATTTTTTGAGTGGAGGGCACCCAGGCCTTGCTCTGAGATGGGACCACTGTTTGAGCTTCTATATTAACTTTTTTACAAAAACTAGTCAGTAATTCACTATCTGATATTTCCAGTTTTTGTTTCTTGAAAGCAGCTGGAGAACTTTGTATTCAGATTGTTAAAGAGAATCCAGCTCCTCCTAGAGCTTTACAGTTTGCTTTCAGTCTTTCTCTGTTGACTTTCCCACACCTAATCCAAATGGCTGAATTTTCATGCCTCCTTTTTTGTGCTTTATTTAGCCTCTCCGAAGCATTCATCTTATTTAACCTAGTCATTGGAGAAACACCAAGTATGTCTTGTCCTCCCATGTAATCATTTAACATAATAGTTAGTTAGTTAAATAGTTAATAATAGTTAAATAGTTAATAACAGTTAGCTTATTTAGCGATGGCAACATACGTTCTGAACTGCAGGGAGCTGAAGTGCGCTGGCCCAGCCAGCTGGCTCCCCAAGGTATGCGATGTGTCATGGACATCTATTCAGGGTCTGTTGAAGAGGAAGAGGTGACTATTTCCAAGAAGTCCGTGGACTTACCTCTGCGCATGTTCAAAACTCACTTAATGGAGTCTTGTTCCATTGCTTACGATCTTTATGTGACGGATGAAACAGCTGCTGTCTGCCTTGTTAACCCTGCTTTTTTGTTTCGCCTGTTGTCCTGGGTTTGCAGCCTTCTTGCTAAAAACAAAAGACTCCACTCTATCCAGCTATATTCTCTCTTGTATAGAGCACAATTGACGAGGATTTATAATCTACGCTTTTGGCAAGAAGAACCATCCCATGATAGAATTCTGACCTGGAAAACGGTCCCTGAAGGTTAGTAAGTGCCCTGGCCCCTTCAGCGTAGTGCGGTTTCCCTAACACGTGCTTTGTCTAGAGCTCCACTTCTGGGAGAGCAAACCCTTTGGAGATGGGGGTTTGTGGACAAGTAATGAGGGGGTGTTTTCAAAAGAAGCCCGTGAGGAAGTGTGGGAGGCAGGATGGGACAGAAGACGCTGAGCAAGGATGGGGCTTTAGGCGGCGTCTCAGCCTTGTTCCCACAGTGGGGCTCTGGGCCACAGCGTGGCTCTTGCCTGGAAGCCACCACTAGGGCACCGGGTAGGGAAGAGGTGTGACTCCCAGACCACAGCCTCCGTCATCTACGGGCGGCCTCTGGAAAGGCTGCAGTGATGTGGGCAGGTGGTACCAACTGAGCAACGTGTGCGTGAAAACTGAATGGTCGGACGCGATCCCGGGGGACCTGAGCAAAGGCCAAGTGGTCTTGTCGCTCTTGTTGTTTGTTGCTAAGTTGTGTCTGATTCTGTGTGACCCCCTGGACTGCAAGCCGCCCTGCTGCTCTGTCCATGGGATTTCCCAGGCGAGAATTCTGGAGTGGATGGTTACTTCCTTCTCCGGGGAACCTTCTTGACCCACTGAACTCGTGTCTCCTGCATTGGCAGACAGGTTCTTTACCATAAAGCTATCAGGGAAGCTGTGCTAACATATAAAATATCAGATATTAAATATGTGGCATTTTTGAAATAGCTACTTTTATTGGGCCTGATTTATGAGCCTCCCTAGATTTTCTTGGCCTCGCCTGTTTCCTGAGCCTTCAACTGGTTGGACAAAGAGAGCCCCATCCCCAATGCCACTGCCTCCAAAGCATCAGCAGCCTCCCCTGGGGAGGCCAACTGCAGCACGTGCCCCATTGATGCCTCCACAGTGAGAGGTGCCCCTGTTACAGGGTCCAAACATGACCTAGGGAGACTCCCAGGGATGGTGGTTCCCTTCGCCCCATATTTCAGTGTTCAAAGTATGAGACTGGGAGGCGTGAGGTCTGGCTTCCTGAGTGGTGCCCTGAGGGTAGCAGGAAGGGCATGGGGGTTAAAGCCCCATGGGGAAAATTTGCCTACGGAGAAAATCTATAGATGACTCTCTTTTGCTGTCTTCCTCTGGTGGATTGTCCCAAGGTGCTGTGGTTCTGCAGAGGAGGCCTGGAGAGTGTCCCTTATGCGTGAGCGAGTGGCCCTGTGTCCTGTTCTAAGGCTGAGGCCAGTAGGGCCTCACCGCCTAATGCCTGCTCTCCTTCCTTCCTTCTTTCACTTTTCCTTCACTCCTGTTGCTCTGCAGCGGCACCTCTTCACCTCCCTCCCAGACGTGCTGAACACACTTTTAACCTGGTTTCCAAATGAACCAAGAGCTACTCCCTACACCTACCTGCACCCCGTACTCAAAAGATGAGCTTGAAGCAAAGACAGTACATGTAGAGATCCAAAATTTCAACCCAATATGTAAATCCTCAAGTGGAGGATTTTCACTATAAAACATCAAGGGAGATTTCTTTTGAGTAAAGAGTGGGTAATCCTAAAATTGTTCTTTTGTTCTTTTTTCTATCTAAACAAAGTCAATCCTTTTAAAAATCTAAGTGGATGCTAAGGAGAAATTCCTAGGATGCTACAGAGAGTTTTCCTTTATTATGACTTCTTTCCCAAATTGGCACAGTGCCCTGAGCATTGTGAGAGGCACTGAATTTAAAACAATGCAGAAGACAGTGCAGCTCCCTGGAGTCTGTTTTTCCTGGAGGAATCCATGATGCGAACTAGCATGATGCAAATCATGTGGCACATTCTTGTTTATTGAACAAGACAACTGACCTTCTGTGTGCGTCTGGTCACATCTAGGCCAACATCCTGAATGTTCCTGATGTGCGGGCTGAGAACCGGACCCGAGCACAAGTACAGTTTGTGGTCACAGTGAGCGCTGGAGGCCTCAGTCAGCATGCTGTGCTGTCCTCAGTCGTGTCTGACTCTTGGCGACCCCATGGACTGTACCCCGCCAGGCTCCTCTGTCCATGGGATTCTCCAGGCAAGAATACTGGAGTGGGTTGCCATGCCCTTCTCCAGGGGAGCTTCGGATTCTCTTCCATCTGAGCCACCAGGAAAGCCCTCAGTCAATGTGGTCTGTGGCCATTAAGATGAGCACAGGGGTAGCCATTCTGTTCTGTTTATTTTATGCTTGTAGAATGGCTTCAGCTTTTTCTTCTGTCTTGATTAGTCTCAGCATCTGGATTTCTTTTTGCCATGTTTCATTACAGAGGCTGCTTCTCTTTGCCTTCTTCCCCCACATCTGGAAATCAGCCACAATCTACCAGAACAAGGCGCCTCTAACATTTGAGCCCTTTTGTAAGGGTGCTGATTGCAACGTGGGGAGCTTCAGTTTAATCCAAGGTGGAAGATTTCGGCTGCTTTGGGGGAAGAAAATAAATGTCTAAAAATAAAACTTAGGCATAAAAATAGGGCCAAATACTCATTAACTGCCTCACTTAGCTGAATGCTGAAATTATTTCAAAAGTGCTAAATCAAGCATTTGTGTAGAAGAGGTTGAGTATGTTTTTTTATTCATAGTACTTCATCTTAGATGATAAATGGGTTATGGCAATTTGTCATTTTATCCGAAAGACATGAATTAACCAGTTCTCAAGGGCCTAATTTTCAGCTCATGCTGACCCTTGAATTGGAGCGTTTGTGCTCACAAGTCTTTTGGAATGGATTTTGTGGGCTCTTATATGAGAGGCTGGAGAGGAAGACAGGACCAGGAGCCAGAGAATCCATCCAAGGCTTGGTAGGCTAGGGTTAAGAATTTGGTCTGAGTGTGGTGGGAAGTCACTGAAGTGGTTTAATTAGAAGGCTGTTGTAGACTCATTTATATTTTTAAGATGTGACCTTGAAGGCTGTGTTGACAGTAGATTATAAAAAGGCAGGAGTAGAAGAGTGGTAACCATCCAGATAACTATTTGTGATATCCAGGTAAGAGATGATAGTGGCCTTGGGGTAGACGGTGATGGTAGAGTTGAAGGGAAGTGCACAAATAATGGAGTTTTGTTTATTTCATTAACAAAAGACCGATTAATAGATTAGATTTGGGACATGAGGGAAGGGAAGGATCAAAGTTGATTTCTCAGTTTCTAGACTAAACAGCATGGAGGATATTGAGATAAAGACTGAAGGAGAAACGGGGTAATTTTTGTTGTTTTGTTCAGGGTGGACCAGACAACAGCTGTCAAAGGGAATGAGGCATAAACCAAAGGCTCATGTTTGTTCTGTGATGCCTATAAAGCATCTAAGTGAACAGGTCAAATGGGCAATTGAATGTATGACCTTGACTCAGTAGATAAATCTAAGAATCCTTGGTGTACAAATGTCATTCAGAGCCATGAAACAGAAGGACTTGTAAGCAGCTCTTTGTAGGAAACCACACCAGCAGGAAGCCCCTTGGTCCTGTCACCTTTTGCCTAAGCTGGCGGTTCCTTCGTAGATCAGAGGAGTAGAGGTGAAGAATAAGTAACAGATGACCAGATCTCCTCCCTGGCTCCCCCCTCAGTGATCTGTGAACAAAATGTATGAAGAAGATAGCATCTAAATAAGGGTCACAGTGCACGCAGTGGGGGTGGTGATGCCTCTGACCCCATCTCAACAATTAACTGAGATTGTTACTTCCCGTTTTCCCTTTAAAAATTTTCAGGGCCAAGCAGAATCTTCGGAGTTGGTTTTGGGGGGCATACGCATCTGCCTTCTTCCCAAATTAGTGGCTTTCTAACTAAAAGCAGGTTTCTTTGCTACCAGCACTTGTCTCTCTCTCAGGTACTGATTTTGAAACAGTGAGCAGCTGGGGCTGTTGGGTGACAGGCTTACCCAGGGAGCGAGTATGGAGAAAGCGTGGGTCCCGAGGCTGTCCTGGACTTTCACAGAAGCAGGGCAAGCAGAGGAGGAGGTCTAGTAAAGGACTAAGGAGGAGCGGCCACGAGGAAGGGCACACTAGGGGACTGCGGTGGCCTGGAAACAAAGAGAAGACTCCTTCATACAAAGAGGGTAACAGCCATGCTGAGCGCTCCCGTGGGACGGAACAGGATGAGGGCAAACCGCGTCTCCTGGTGGGGCAGCACAGAGCTGCCTGGTGGCGCTGACACAGGGCCGTTCATGACACTTCCTGGAAACAGGAGCCTGGAGTGGACTGGGGGGAAATGTTAAGGGGAAATGGGGGTGTTCTTTGGAAGGACTGATGCTGAAGCTGAAACTCCAATACTTTGGCCACCTCATGCGAAGAGTTGACTCATTGGAAAAGACCCTGATGCTGGGAGGGATTGGGGGCAGGAGGAGAAGGGGGCAGGAGGAGAGGATGAGATGGCTGGATGGCATCACCGACTCAATGGGCATGAGTCTGAGTAAACTCCGGGAGCTTGTGATGGACAGGGAGGCCTGGCGTGCTGCAGTTCATGGGGTCGCAAAGAGTCGGACACGACTGAGCGACTGAACTGAACTGATGTAGACAATTATTTTAAGAAGGTAACAGAGTTGAGAAGTAGGTATATAGTTAACCAAGAGTCAGTGGAGAGTATTGTTTTTTCTCATGTTCTTAAGATGGGATAAATTGGAGCATAGGATCAATCTAGTAGAGAAAAAGAATTGGATCACAGAGTAGAAAAGTGATGTAATTGCAGGGACAGATGTCTTGAAAATAAAAAGTGATGTGAGATGCAGAGCAAAAGGGAAGGGTTTGGACTTGGATAAGAGGAGGACGGGAGTGTACGGCTGTTAATGGGTTGGTTAAATTGATGCTAGGGGGATGAGGGAGCATCCATAGTTAATTTTAACTAATTAATGAATCAGGGCTTCCCTGGTGGCTCAGCTGGTAAAGAATCTACCTGCAATGTAGGAGACCCAGGTTCAATCCTTGGGTTGGGAAGATCCCCTGGAGAAGGGAAAGGCAACCCAGTATCCCAGTATTCCTCTTGCCTGGAGAATTCCGTGGGCAGAGGAACCTGACTGGTTATAGTCCGTGGGGTGGCAAACAGCTGGACACAACTGAGTGACTTAATACTTCAACTTTCAATTAATGAATCAAGAACATCAGCTGAAAGGAGGTTGGGAAGTGGGGGTGCTGGAAGTTTCAAGAAAAGGTAGAAAGTATTGCAGTCATCATGGAAAATGGGAAATTGAACCTTTAGTACAATAGTGGAAATGGAATGTTCTGAAGTTACATTAAACAAGGTGGAGTTAATTCTTGCTTGAAAGAGATTGATTAAATCTTGAATTGTTTTTCAATAGCCTATAAAGGTGAAATGCATCATTACATATTTACATCTATTCATGGTAGAAAATGAATTTAATGATTACTTTTAATCTTACTGGGCTTCCCTGGTGGCTCAAATGGTAAAGCGTCTGCCTGTAATGTGGGAGATCAGGGTTCAGTACCTGGGTCAGGGAGATCCCCTGGAGAAGGAAATGGCAACCCACTTCAGTACTCTTGCCTGGAAAATTCCATGGATGGAAGAGTCTGGTGGGGGGGAAGTCCATGGGGTCGCAAAGAGTAGGACACAACTGAGCAACTTCACTTCACTTTCTTTTTAATCTTACTATTAAAGAGATAAGCCTTGTGATATATATCTTTTCATACATTATACAATCAAATACATCTATAAGAAGAAATATGAAGTTCTTATTTTTATAACTACTCCTGTTTTACATGTTTACTTTGCCAAACACTTTACTTTATGGTATGTTAGTTCAATACTATGTTGGTTCCTGTTATACAACAGTGATTTAATATTTCCATATATTTCAAAATAATCACCATGAGAAGTCTAGTTATGATCTGTCATATTACAAAGATATTATATAATTATGTACTCTATTTCCCCCACACTGTACATTTCATGAGGCTTCCCAGGTGGCGCTAGTGGTAAAGAACCCACCCGCCAATGCAAGAGACATAAGAGATGTGGGTTTGATCCCTGAGTTGGGAAGATACCCTGGAGGAGGGCACGGCAACCCATTCCAGTATTCTTGCCTGGAGAGTCCCATGGACAGTGGAGCCTGGGGGGGCTACGGTCCATAGAGTCTCATAGGGTCAGACACGACTGAAGTGACTTAGCATGCACGCACGTACATTTCATACCCTGACTCAACTATTTTGCAGCAGGAAGTTTGTACCTTTTATTTAAAAATAAGCATTTCTTTTTTTAAAAAATAGTATTGTTTAGCTATTCCATGTCATAGTTGTGGCATGAGGAATCTAGTTATGGCATGCAAACTCTTAGTTGTGGCATGTGGGATTTAGTTCCCTGATCAGGGACCGAACCCAGGCCCCCTATGTTGGGAGCATAGAGTCTTAGCCACTGGGCCACCAGAGAAGTCTCAGGAATTTTGTGCCTTTTAAAATCCCTCATGTTCATCTTTCCTTCCCCCTACTCCCTTCCTCTGTGGCAACAGCCTGTTTGTTCCCTGTATCTGTACCTTATTCATTTGGTTCACCTTTTTTTTTTTTGGTGTGATTCCACATATGTGAGAAATTATACAATATTTTAATATCTGTCATGTTTATTTCTATTACCTTAATACCCTCTAGTTACATCCATATTGCCGCAAATGGCAAGGTTTCATCCTTTTTACGACTAAATAATATTCCATATGTATATCATAGCTTCTTTATCCATTTATCTATTGATGGGCACTTAGGTTGCTTGTATATTGGCTATTGTAAATAATGTTGCAATCAACATATGGGTCCATATATCTTTTCTAATTGGTGTTTTCATTTTTTTTCAGTAAATACCCAGCAGTGGAATTGCTGGATCATGTGGTAGTATTCTTAATTTTTCAAAGAATCTTCATGCTGTTTTTCATAGTGGCTATACCAGTTTCCATTCCCACCAACAGTGCATGAGGGTTCACTGTTTTTCTACATCTTTGCCAACACTTATTATTTGTTATCTTTTAAAAAATTCTTTTATTTTAAATTGAGTTACAGTTTAGGTACAATGTTACATAAGTTTCAGGTGTACAACACAGTGATTCACAATTTTTAAAGGTTATGTTCCATTTATAGTTGTTATGAAATATTGGCTCATTTCCCTGTGTTGTAAAATATATTCCTGAAGCTTATTTATTTTATTCATACTAGTTTTTACCTCTTAATCCCCTATCCCCATCTTTTTCTTCTTCCCTTCCATCTCTCTAGTGGTAACCACTAATTTGTTCTCTATTTCTGTGAGTCTGTTTCTTTTTTTATTATACTCAGTAGTTTAAGATTCCACATGTAAGTTATATCATATGGTATTTATCTGTCTTCATCTGATTTATTCCACTTAGCATAATACCGTCCAAGTCTAACCATATGCCAATTCATCCTTTTTTTATGGCTGAGTAGTTTTCATTGTGTACAATGAAATACACACACAAACCCCATCTTTTTTTATCCATTCATCTGTTGACAGCCACACAGGTTGCTCCCATATCTTGGTAATTATAAATAGCGCCTGTATGAACATTGGGCTACATGCATCTTTTCAAATTAGTGTTTTTGCTTTTTTCCAATATACACCCAGGTGTGGATTAGTGGGTCACATGGTAGTTTTGGCTCCCCTGGTAGCTCAGCTGGCAAAGTGCCCTTCTGCAACGTGGGAGACCTGGGTTCGATCCCTGGGTGGGGAGATCCCCTGGAGAAGGGGAAGGCTACCCATTCCAGTATTCTAGCCTGGAGAATTCCATGGACTGTACAGCCCGTGGGGTTGCAAAGAGTCGGACACAACTGAATGACTGTCACTTTTGCTTTTCATGGTAGTTTTATTTTTAGATTTTTGAGAAATCTCCATACGGGTTTCACAGTGGCTGCACCAATCTACATTCCTATCAACAATGTAGGAAGGTTCCCTTTTCGCCACATTCTCATCTACATTTGTTATTTGTGTTCTTTTTGATGATAGCAATTCTGACAGGTGTGAGGTGCTAGCTCATTGTGGCTTTGATTTGCATGTCCCTGATGATTAGCAATGATGAGCATCTTTTCATGTGCCTTTTGGCCATCTACATTTCCTCTTTGGAAAAATGTCTGTTCAGTTCTGCCCATTTTTTAATTGAGTTTTGTTTTTTGATGTTGAGTTGTATGAGTTGTAATATATTTTGTATATTAATCACTTATTGGTCATATCACTTGCAAATGTTTTCTCCCATTTGATAGGTGTTTTCATTTTGTCAATAGTTTCCTTTGCTGTGCAAAAGTTTTTAAGTTTAATTAGGTCCCATATGTTCATTTTTGCATTTATTTCCTTTGCTTTAGGAGACATATCTAAAAAATATTGCTATGATTTATGTCAGAGTGTTCTACCTATGTTTTCTTCTGTCAGTTTTATGATTTCTGGTCTTATATTTAAATCTTTAATCCATTTTGAGTTTATTTTTATGTATGACATTAGAGAATGTTCTAATTTCATTCTTTTACATGTGGCTGTCTAGTTTTCCCAACACCACTTATTAAAGAGTCTGTCTTTTCTCCATTGTATATTCTTCCTTCCTTTGTCATAGTTTAATTGACCATATGTGTGTAGGTTTATTTCTGATCTCTATCTGTCCCATTGACCTATGTGTCTGATTTTCTGCCAGTATCATACTATTTTGATGGCTGTATGGCCTGAAGTCAGAGCATGATGTCTCTAGCTCTGTTCTTCTTTCTCAAGATTATTTTGGCTATTCAGGGTCTTTTGCATTTCCATACACATTTTAAAATTAGGTGTTCTAGTTCTGTGAAAATGCCCTCAGCATTTTGACAGGGATTGCAATGACTCTGGATTGCATTTGGTCATTTGGTCATTTTAACAGTATTCTTCCCACCCATGAACATTGTATATCTTTCCATCTGTTTGTGTCAGCTTCAGTTTCTTTCATTAGTGTCTTATAGTTTGCCATGTACAGGTATTTTACCTCCTAGGGTAAGTTTGTTCCTAAGTATTTTATTCTTTTAGATGCAATGGTAAATTGGATTGCTTCCTTAATTTCTTTCTTTCTTTTTTTTTTCATTTATTTTTATTAGTTGGAGGCTAATTACTTTACGGTATTGTGGTTTTTGCCATACATTGACATGAATCAGCCATGGACTTACATGTGTTCCCCATCCCGATCCCCCCTCCCGCCTCCCTCCCCACCCCATCCCTCTGGGTCTTCCCAGGGCACCGGCCCTGAGCACTTGTCTCATGCATCCAGCCTGGGCTGCTGATCTGTTTCACCTTTGATAGTATACTTGTTTCAATGCTATTCTCTCAGAACATCCCACCCTCGCCTTCTCCCACAGAGTCCAAAAGTCTGTTCTGTACATCTGTGTCTCTTTTTCTGTTTTGCATATAGGGTTATCACTACCATCTTTTTAAATCCCATATATATGCGTTAGTATACTGTATTGGTCTTTATGTTTCTGGCTTACTTCACTCTGTATAATGGGCTCCAGTTTCATCCATCTCATTAGAACTGATTCAAATGAATTATTTTTAATGGCTGAGTAATATTCCATTATGTATATGTACCACAGCTTCCTTATCCATTCGTCTGCTGATGGGCATCTAGGTTGCTTCCATGTCCTGGCTATTAAAAACAGTGCTGCGATGAACATTGGGGTGCACATGTCTCTTTCAGATCTAATTTCCTCGGTGTGTATGCCCAGCAGTGGTATTGCTGGGTCATATGGCAGTTCTAATTCCAGTTTTTTAAGGAATCTCCACACTGTTCTCCATAGTGGCTGTACTAGTTTGCATTCCCACCAACAGTGTAAGAGGGTTCCCTTTTCTCCACACCCTCTCCAGCATTTATTGCTTGTAGACTTTTGGATAGCAGCCATTCTGACTGGCGTGTAATGGTACCTCGTTGTGGTTTTGATTTGCATTTCTCTGATAATGAGTGATGTTGAGCATCTTTTCATGTGTTTGTTAGCCATCTGTATGTCTTCTTTGGAGAAATGTCTGTTTAGTTCTTTGGCCCATTTTTTGATTGGGTCATGTATTTTTCTGGAATTGAGCTTCAGGAGTTGCTTGTATATTTTTGAGATTAATCCTTTGTCTGTTTCTTCATTTGCTATTATTTTCTCCCAATCTGAGGGCTGTCTTTTCACCTTACTTATAGTTTCCTTTGTAGTGCAAAAGCTTTTAAGTTTCATTAGGTCCCATTTGTTTAGTTTTCCTTTTATTTCCAATATTCTGGGAGGTGGGTCATAGAGGATCCTGCTGTGATTTATGTCGGAGAGTGTTTTGCCTATGTTCTCCTCTAGGAGTTTTATAGTTTCTGGTCTTACATTTAGATCTTTAATCCATTTTGAGTTTATTTTGTGTATGGTGTTAGAAAGTGTTCTAGTTTCATTCTTTTACAAGTGGTTGACCAGTTTTCCCAGCACCACTTGTTAAAGAGGTTGTCTTTTTTCCATTGTATATCCTTGCCTCCTTTGTCGAAGATAAGGTGTCCATAGGTTCGTGGATTTATCTCTGGGCTTTCTATTCTGTTCCATTGATCTATATTTCTGTCTTTGTGCCAGTACCATACTGTCTTGATGACTGGCTTTGTAGTATAGTCTGAAGTCAGGCAGGTTGATTCCTCCAGTTCCATTCTTCTTTCTCAAGATTGCTTTGACTATTTGAGGTTTTTTGTATTTCCATACAAATTGTGGAATTATTTGTTCTAGTTCTGTGAAGAATACCGTTGGTAGCTTGTTAAGGATTGCATTGAATCTATAGGTTGCTTTGGGTAGTGATAGGCCATTTTGACAATAT